>NC_143552.1:16024166-16330000 GCF_054136105.1 Typopeltis vanoorti | reverse complement strand
CTTGGTAGGCAATTTCTTCAATTTCACATGGAATTTGAGATGAATGTGCTACTCGAGTTTAACATTAGACGTTATTCTGGCAAAGTGACTTCGCATTTTTTTTTTATAACTGCCTACAGACTAACTACGAGTGACAGCAAACAATGCGTATCTCAATTGCTTCTAGAACCTTCAAGGTCTTTCATGATGCAAATGAATCCCACTGCTATGAGTATATGATTCACAGCGCACCTTGTCTTGTTATTTAATAACCCACACCTCGTATTTTGAAGGAATGTGCCATGGAGTTCACATCTACCTTAACATAGTTGTTTAATATGAATCTTACATTAGGTCAAGTTCCAAAGGAGTGGAAGGAAGGCAAGATTGTACTCCTTCACAAGGTAGGTGACAGAACTCAAGCATCAAGTTATAGGCTAATTTGCATGTTAGGCATTGTGATTCAAGTGTTGGAGATGCTGGTAAGAATCAGGATTCAGAATTGGATTGATAACAGTGGTATTATCTTTTTGATAGACAGCATGGATTTACTAAAGGGAGGTCATGTTTTAGTAATTTACTTACTTATTACAATAAGATGGCAATTGCCATCTTATTGTAATTGGACAAGGGCAATGGATACACAGTAGTGTACATAGTTTTTGCAGAGGCTTTTGATAGATTACTGCATGATAAATTGATAGTCAAACTAGAACAGACGAGGTTGGATATTAGATTAGTGCATTTGCATTGGAGGTTGGCTGTCTGATAGATGTCAGCAAGCTCTGTATGCACATCACCATACAAGAGGCACATCACTGGTGATGTGCCTCAAGGGTCTGTTTTGGGTCTTTGCTGTATAACCTGTATGATAATGATATTGGGGAAGACTTGAATAAGATATTCAGTTGTTTGTTGGGATGAACTATGAGGAGTAAAGCAGATGTTGTGACCTTTCAAGATGACTTGAATCTGAGTGAATGGGCTTGGGAGTGGAGATGCCAGTTACAGTGCTGCAAAAAATAAGATTTTAAAATTTGGAAAACAAAGATTATGATGTAGAATTTATTCTTGGTGGGGATATATTGTTGGAGGGTGAGGAAATAGAGATCTTGGGGTGATGGTGAATAAAGAACTTAAATTTAGAAGACACATTGCCAAAATTGTAAGGGCAACACAATAAATTTTAGTAATGATTCTAGGACACTGAATTATAGAAGCAAGGAAATTCTGATTTCATTGTATAAAGCCTTGATTAGGCCACATATGGACTGCTATGCACAGATTTACTCACCTGGGTTTTGAAAAGATGAAGAGATGTTGGGAAGGTTAATAGACAATTGACTAATCTATTAACTAGTTTCTGGAATGTTGAATATGAAGAAAAGTTGAGAAGATGCAATTTAGAGAGTCTAGTGGATAGGAGGATGAGGGGTTGATATGATAAAAAATGTAGAAGTTGGTAAAGGGTTATTATATGATTAATGTTGAAGAGGTTTTTCATAAAATAATGGGTGAACAAGAGATCATCCCTGGAAGCTGTATAAGGAGGGTGTGAGCAAGTGAGTGGGAAGCAGGTTTTTTGCATCTAGAGTTGTGAACGATTGGAATGCATTTCCTGAGAGCATGGTGTCTGCAGAGAATTTTAATGTGTTTAAGGTGTATGCAAGCTGTTTGTATGACAAAGGGACTTTCTAGATGAATCTCCGACTGTATATTGAGGTCTTAGGATAATAATAATTATTAAACATTGAATTATTTTTTTTAAACCGAAAACAACTCTTCTCAGCATTCATTTTATTAATAACAGACCTCAGTGGCCTTAAACTTGTGAAGGTCTCACTCATGTAAAATGTTCATTTATACCTTGAACATGCACAATCTATGCTAAATCTAAATATGCTTACTGAAGCATCCTACTAATTGCCTACTCTCTATATAAAAAACTGTTCCCCCCCCCCTTTCCTCACCCCAACCAAATTCTTATACAGCTTCTAGGAATTTTCCCTCATTCTCTTCTCATTTCTCATCATTAGCAAATTCCTGATATGTACCCTTATGTATACAGCATAGTTCTTAAAAAAAAAAAAAACTTGTATTGTTTCCAACTTCATATTAACAGTTTTCTTCCAAATTTATCTGTTATCTTATATTTTGGTTTTTCTAAGGTACTTACTATATCAATTCACCTAGATCGTGGTCTTCCTCTGGGACTTTTTTTTGTTATTCAGGTGATCATATCACCTGAGATTAGCACACATTCCTGACTGCTAACATGTAAAGCTCCTTCTTAATATCTTAATATTTAATTGATTTATTTATGTAAGTTAAGGGATATTATATCCCATATTGTTTCTTAGTTAAGTTAAGTGAAGGGATATAATATCCCTTAACTTAAATAAGTTCATGTCGCCGAATTGAAGCCTTTGGCTCTTCATATAATTAGTAATTGATTTATTTTTAATTCAGCTCTAAAATCCAAGTTGAAATTTCTCTGAGCACTGTCTTGTATATACTAATTTAGTGTTTTGACTAATTCCTCTCTCATTCTATATAAATTTATTTATCTGACTTCCTGCCAATATCAGCTTTACTAATTCTGTTTTCTGTTGACATACTTAAGTGTCCCATCTTCACTAAAAATTGTGACTAAATAGCCAAAATGTTTTACTTGTTCCTAATTCTCCATTCAGGATGCATTTGATTTTTCCCCCCTTTTTTTGTATATTCTGCTTTCATAGTCTTTCTGTTTGTTATTGATTTTCATGCCAAATTTGATACAGCAACTATTTGGTTCAGGTAAACAATTCAGGAGTCTTACATTGGATTAATTTAGGAGTATAGTATCTGCATAGAGTAAAGGGCCAAGTTTGATGTCTCTGATTCCTGATATCAGGCCTAATGCCGTGATTAATTGCAACTCTTGATTTGCTCAAGTCACATCCCCCCCCCCAATATATATATAAGAATTATTTAAATTTACAGTACATGCGGGTTATTTTGCATGGAAAGGGAAGATATACAAACAACTAGATAGGACAGCAGTGGGCTCCTCCTTTAGGCAATTTCTGCATAGAATACTTTAGAAAATCTAGCTATGAATACAGCCGCTCTCAAATGAGTGGTTTGGTTGTTTTATGTTGATTATGTGTTTGCTATTTAGCCTCATGGTCAGACACATTGAATATATATTTTTAGTGCATTTATGTAGCCAACATCCTCTTCACAATGACTGTCTGCCATTTTGGATCATTTATTATTATTACGGGCAACTCCAAGGAGTCCATAAACTCATCGAGGGAGGCCCTAACATCGTGTCGAGAACAACTATTAGACATTCACACAGTATCTATCATATCTCGCCTTGAACTCATTTACAGTCATGACACCCACAACAGACTCTGGCAGCTTATTCCACTCATTCACCACTCTCCAAGTAAAAAACCTAGCTCTAACACCCCTGCTAACCATGCTCTTGCCCAGCTTCCATGTATGGCCCCCTAGTCCTCCCACCACCAATCCTATTCTCAAAAATATCTTCTGAATTAATCTTATAGAAACCCTTCAGTAATTTGAATGTCTCAATCATATCACCCCTTTTCCACCTATCAACCAATTTCTGCAACCCACAAATCTTCAACCTGTTCTCATAAGGTTCATTCCATAGACCTGCTATCATCTTGGTCACTCGTCTCCCCATCCATAAGAAACCCTGGCACCCATATCTGGGCACAGTAGTCCAGATGGGGCCTTATCAAGGCTCAATACAGAGGAACAATAACCTGTTTGTCTCTGCTTGTTAAAGTATTTTTCAGCAACCAAGTGATTTGATGAGCTGATTTAGCCACTTTTGCAATGTTCCCCCTAAACTTCAACTCCCTATCCATCAACACTCCTGGAGTACAGTTCCACCAATGTGATATACTGCTGCTAATCTTTTCATCCCGAAATGCATAACTTTACATTTTGCCACATTAAATCGACATCCATTTTCCTTAGCCCAGTCCTCCAAACTATCCAAATCATCTTGCAAAATTTTGACATCCTGTGCACTCACTATTGCTCTTCCCAACTTTGCATCATCAGCAAACAAATGAACAGTTCCTCTCATATCCTTTCCTATATGTGAGAGAGAAAATGGTTTAAATGATAAAAATGAGGAATTATTTGTAGGAAGTGAGATCGCTAGGTTGCGCGCAGTGATACAAAATGCGCAGCTGCAATTAGAGCACCTGCAAAACTCTTTCCAGAGTGATTCGGCTAACGTAAAAAAACAGTGCAAGAATGAGAGAGTTTCTGAAATGAAGGAAAGAGTGTTGTATGGTGACTCGTTATTAAGAGGGGTGATGATAGGTGGCAGTGTAACTAAATCGTACTTACCGGGTGCGAAATTTAAGGATGTAAGTGAGAGTATTAGAGTGCAAAAACAGAGGGTGAAAGAATTAATAATTGTGGCGGATACGAATGAATTGAAAGGTGATAAATTTTTTATGAGAGAGGACTTGAAAGTATTGTTAAAGGTAGCGAAAGAAAAGAGTGACAGAGTTAGAATAGTTAGTCTGTTGCTGCGGTATGACAGAGAGGAGTTTAGGAGGAGGGCCATAATCGCAAATGACATTATGCGTAGGTTATGCAGACGGTATGGTGTGGAATTCGTGGACGTGTGGAATGAGTTTGAAGGGCGAAAGGACTTATACAAGATGGATGGCCTGCATTTGAATGGACTTCGTGTGCGGAGACTGGAAAGAGTGTTGCTGAATGAAGTGAAAATGGATGTGCAAAACCAGGGAAACTAGAACTACCAAGGAGGGGGTGGGGGATGGATATGCAGACATCACTGAGACAGATGAGTGTAAGAATGTATATAATGTACCCGAGCCAGCACTAAGGACAAAAAATGGGAATGGGTCATTTAGAATAACGCATCAACATAGGGATGGGACTAAGGGATCACTGCATTTCATGTTATCTAATGCCAGGAGTATTAGGAACAAGAAGGAAGAATTTTTGGCCTTAATTGGCTCTTCCTGGCCACAGGTTATTGGCATTAGTGAAACATGGCTGACGGAAGAAGATATAGTTAGTGGGACAGAATGTGTAGGTTATAGTGTGTTTAGGAGGGACAGAGAGAATAAAATGGGGGGAGGGGTATTATTGATGATAGCTGATGAACTGCAGCCAAGGAGAATTGAAGTTGTATTGCAGGATAGTGAAAGGAGCTCATCTGAGGCTATTTGGTGTGAGATTGAGACTGGCAGAATAAAATATACAGTTGGGTGCTGCTATAGACCAGGTGATGGAATAGATGGTGGAAATAGTATGCATAGGGAAATTGATGAAATGAGTGGAAGGAGAGTAATTATTATGGGGGATTTCAACTATGGTAACATTGATTGGAAGGAGGAGAGGACACATGTGAGGAAGGAAAAGGATTTTATTCAATTATTAAGGGATAACTATCTGAGACAGCATGTAATTGAAAATACTAGGGGTGTGAGAGTGCTTGACCTGGTAATAGCATCTGAGAATTTGACTGTAATGAATATGACCATGATGTTGCCACCTATTGGTGAGAGTGATCATAAGGTCTTGACCTGGGAAGTGGCTAAAGGTGTGGAATTTTCGATTAAGACAGGGTATATGTGAAATTACCGTGCTGGCAAGTATGACAAGCTTAGGAGATTGCTTGGATCAGTGTCATGGCACGTACAACTGCAAGGGCTGGACGTCGATAGAGCATGGGAAGTGGCCAAGGAGCATTTACAGGCTGTTATGGCTGATTGTATACCTAGGGTCCGAATAGTAAAACAAGTAGGGTTTAAATGGATGAATAACACCATTAAGCTTGAGCTGCAAAAAAAGAAACAACTGTGGAGGGAATTTAAAGAAAGGGGTGACCTGCAGGCACACGAACGGTATAAAGTGCAGGCCAGAAAGGTAACGAGTGTGGTAAAAAAAGCAAAAGCGGATTATGAAAGGAAACTAGCTTTGCAAGCAAAAGAGAATCCCAAACAGTTCTTTCAATATGCTGCAAGCAAGAAAAAAACTGTACACGGCAAAATGATTTTAAGGAATGACGATGGTAAGGAGGTCACTAAATCAGTTGATATAGTGGAGTTACTGAGCGCACACTTTGCAAATGCATATCATCCAGGTGGTGACATTGAAAAAATGAAGGAACCATTAGTTTATACGGGAATAGTGATGAATGAAGTGGAGGTGACTAGTCTATTACAGAACCTTAATGTGAACACATCTGTGGGATTGGATGGTATACCGGCACAGGTCTTGCGTGAAGCGGCTAAAGAATTATCAGTGCCCTTGACCATGTTGTTTAATCTGAGTCTCAGGTCTGATTTAGTCCTGAAGGTGTGGAAAGAGGGGAAAATAGTTTCACTGCATAAAGGAGGATCCAAGACTACGGTTGCAAATTACCGACCGATCAGCATATCAGGAGTCGTTGTCAAGGTCTTAGAGAAAGTAGTCAAGGGAAAAATACAGGAATGGATTGATGAAAACGAGATACTGTACAGGGGACAGCATGGCTTTGTGAAGGGTAGATCATGCTTCAGTAACTTGCTCAAGTTTTATAACAAGGTGACGGCTGAACTGGATAAGGGAAATGGGTTTACAGTGATACTGCTGGACCTGGCAAAGGCATTTGACAGGATACCACATGGAATACTAATCCGTAAACTACAACATATGGGAATGGATATAGGATTGGTGAGATGGATAGGTGGTTGGTTGATGGAGAGATATCAAAGAGTAGTTAATTCAGGAGTAGAGTCCAAAAGACGGCTTGTGACTAGTGGTATGCCGCAGGGTTCTGTTCTTGGACCACTGCTGTTTAATCTGTTCATTAACGATATAGGGAAGGATCTAAGTGGAACAATTCATTTGTTCGCTGATGATGCAAAGTTGGGTAGGGCAATAGTGAATGCAGACGATGTCAAAGTCTTGCAGGATGACATAGATAGATTGGAGTTCTGGGCTAAGGAGAATGGATGTCAATTTAATGTGACAAAATGTAAGGTTATGCATTTTGGGGTGAAAAGATTAGCAGCAGTATACCACATTGGTGGAACTGTACTCCAAGAGATTGATGAGGCCAGGGACTTGGGGGTGTTGGTGGATAGGGAGATGATGTTTAGGGGCACATTGCAAAAGTAGCTAAATCAGCTCATCAACTCACTTGGTTGTTGAAAAATACCTTGACGAGCAGAGACAAGCAAGTTATTGTACCTCTGTACCGAGCCTTGATAAGACCTCATCTCGACTACTGTGCCCAGATTTGGTCACCTCGGTTCCTTCTTGATGGGGAGGAGGTGGAGAGGATCCAGAGGCGAGTGACTAAGATGATAATTGGTCTATGGAATGAACCATATGAGAATAGGTTGAAGATTTGTGGGTTGCAGAAACTAGTTGATAGGCGGAGGAGGGGAGATATGATTGAGACATTCAAATTGCTAAAGGGATTCTATAGGATTAATTCAGAGGATATTTTTGAGAGCAGGACTGGTGGTGGGAGAACTAGGGGACACCTATGGAAGCTGGGCAAGAGTGTGGTTAGCAGGGGTGTTAGAGCTGGGTTCTTTACTTTTAGAGTGGTAAATGAGTGGAATAAGCTGCCAGAGTCTGTTGTGGGTGCTATGACAGTGAACGAGTACAAGACAAGGTATGATAGATACTGTGAGAATGTATTCGCATAGTTCTGTGTGACATGATGTTTATGGCCTCCCTCGATGAGTCTAAGGACTCCTGGAGTCGCCCGAAATAATAATAATAATAATAATATATTGTTAATGAATAAATTGAACAGTAGTGGTCAAAGAACAGAACCCTATAGCACACCACTAGTCACAGGCCATCTTTTGGACTCTACTCCTGAATAAACCACTCTCTGATATCTCTCCATCAACCACCATCCTATCCATCTCACCAACCCTATATCCATCCCCATATGCTGCAGTTTACTGATTAGAATTCCACGGTATCCTGTCAAAAGCCTTAGCAAGATCCAGTAGAATCACTGTAAACCCATTACCCTTATCCAGTTCAGCCATCACTGTGTTATAAAACATGAGCAAGTTACTGAACCATGATCTACCCTTCACAAAACCATGCTATCCCCCATACAGTATCCCGTTTTCATCTATCCAATCCTGTATTTTCCTCTTGACTATTTTCTCCAAGACCTTGACAACGATTCCTGATATGCTGATCGGTCTGTAATTTACAACAGCAGTCTTGTAACCTCCTTTATGCAGTGGAACTATTTTCCCCTCTTTCCACCCCTTGGGACTAACCCAGACCCGAGACTCAAATTAAACAAAATGGTCAAGGGCACTGACAATTCTTTAGCCGCTTCACTTGTGATACGAGCAGGTATACCATCCAATCCCACAGATGTATTGACGTTGAGGTTTTGTAATAGGCTATTTACCTCCACTTCATTCACCACAATTCCCGTATAAGCTGTTGGTTCTTTCTTTCCTGCAATGTCACCACCTGGATGATATACTCTTGCAAAGTGCTCGCTCAGTAATTCAACTATATCAACTGATTATGTTTTATTTTTATTTTTATAGAAGAACCTACACATATAAGGATATATTTGCATGAACATTCATACCATCATCCTGCTCAGCAAATGATATCCTAAAAAATGCTAACTCACATAGCCAGAGCTATCTACTCCAATGACAATTCTCTTACCACTGAACTCACTTGCATCACAACTTCTTAATCAATGGCTATAATCTCCAAAGAATAGAAAAAATACTAAATGCTTCCTGAAAATTCCCTCTGTTGCTTATTACAGATGTGCCCATACATTCAAGGCACATCTGAAAAGATATCTAGAGTGCTTAATAAATATCAGCTATGCACCATATTTAAACCATATGTCAAATTGGCATCTTTCATCCATTCATCTAAAGACAAACTCTCTTCTTTATTACATCGATGCGTATATGAAGTGCCCTGTTCTTGTGACCTGGCTTACTATGGACAGAGGGGAACAACTGTTGGCATCTGCCTTGGAGAACATAAACATATATACTCAGCACCATCGTTATGGCAGACCATGCATTGGATACCTCTTAAACACAGGAGTTAATGGAAGAAAACAAAAGTGGTACATGAAAGTCATAAGTCAGAAAGATTGTTTTTTTCAGCAGCATGTTTAAAATGTACTCCAAATCTGAACAAGTATGACTGTATCAATTTACCAAAAATCTGAGAGAGAGTCATTTTAACATCTAAGTAATACTTATTTTTTCCCTCTTTATCCAACAATATATGGTGCCAGTTAGGACTTTAGTTCCTTATGTTGTCTGCTACAATTTTTTTTTTAAACTAGGCCCACTGTTATACCAAATTATTTCTACTCGTTTAATGCCACTTTCCTTCACTATGTGATCCATATAAGTGATAATGGTGGAGATTGCACATCCTTGTCTTGCACCTGAATTAACATTAAACCATCTTTCTGTAACTCCTTCAATTTTAATTGCTGACTTGCAACTGAGACGTAGACTACATATTTGATATAATGTTGCATTTACACCATGTAATTTTAATGTTTTGATTGGCTTTTCTCTTAGCACCTTGTTACATTCTCATGATTTCAACTATTTGTTTTAAATTGAAAATCTACATAGGTATTTGGCCTGAACACGTTTCTTTTCCACAGTTTTTCTAGTGTCTTTTAGTATGCTTGCATAAATCTTACCTGGAATACTAAGTAAGGAATACCTCTGTAATTCTCGCATTCAGTTTTATTTCCCTTTAGCTAATCTTCTCATCTGGAAATAGATCCTGTTAAAAGGCCATCTAGATTATGCATTATAATCAATCACTGTTAAAGTTCTATACTTCCATATTTGAGCATTCTGTTTAAAAAAAAAAAAAGACAAGCCTCACAAACACTCAAGGAGCTATATAGGCTCATCCAGAGCAGGCTTTTACAAACATACATACTCACATCCTGTGGGTTGGAGAGTGAGTATGCTATCCACTCTGCCAACCAGGCTGACTATTTCTGATAAAATATCATCTTGCCCGACTGTCTTTCCACATTTCAGATTTTTATGGCTTTTCCACTTCTAATAGTGAAATGTACTTCTGAATTGTCTTGAATATTTTTACCACTATTTTGTCACCTCTTGTTTTCCATTTAATAATCTTTCAAATTAATTACTTCAGACATCTGTGTGTTAAGACTTAAGTGCTGGGAAAAACTCATGATAAAAATTTAATGGAGTGAAATAGTATTAAGAAATATTAAAAATAGTATTTAATGCTTCCAATATTTCATCTCATTTACAGAGGCATCGTCAAGGAGTACAAAATGAGACTTGTGATACATGCACAAAGGCAGCACAAAACTAACTGAAACACATGGATTAAAGACTAGTCCTAACGAGGTGGGGCACCCTCTATGGAATCCTGTTGGTGGCCTAGGATGTACTTAGATTGCGAAGTATTAGAGTATCATTTGTTCACTAACATTCCCTTAAATTGCACCTTATTACTTTAAAAAAAAAAAAAAAAAAAGGTTTTCCCCCTTGATATCATTGACTTCTCTTCCTTAGCTATCCATTCCAGTTATTTCTCTTGGAAGAACAAAATATATAAACAGAGAGAGGGTACCTCTATGGGGTCTACCCTCTCACCTCCCCTTCCAATTATTTTTATGGAAAATTTTGAAAAACAAGCTCTTGATTCAGTCCCTCTTACACATTCAGTCTAGTTATGATATGTAGATAATCTGTTCGATTTGGTCTCATGGCCAGATGCATTAGACACTTTTCTCTGTTACCTCAGTAGTCTTCACCTGAATCCAATTTACAATGGAAAAGGTAACTAATAATAATCTGGCCTTTCTAGACACCTTGGTTATCTGCTACCTAATGGTAACCTATTCTTTTCAGCATACTGGAACCATAGAGCTTATAGCCTTGGTGTCATACAAACATTAATCCATAGAGCTTATAACCTTTTTTCCAACAAGACTGCTCTTGAAAAAGAACTCAATCATATACATAACACTTTTTTATCTAATGGCTACAGTTCCCAAAGTATCAAAAAAAAAAATCAATCCTTTCCCAGTCCATGACCTTCTCTTCTGAAAGATTTTAGTAACACTATTACTATTCACTATGTCCAAGGCACATCAGAAAAAGGTATCCAGAATCTTAAAGAAATACAATATTTGCCCCTTAAAACTAGCTACCCTTATTATTATTATTATTATTATTATTATTATTATTACGGGCAACTCCAGGGAGTCATTAGACTCATCGAGGGAGGCCCCAAATCATTTTCATCACAACTATTCGACATTCATACAGTATCTATCATACCTCGCCTTAAACTCATTCACTGTCACAGCATCCACCACAGACTCAGGGAGCGCATTCCACTCATTCACTACTCTAAAAGTAAAGAACCCAGCTCTAACACCTTTACTAACCACACTTTTGCCCAGTTTCCATGGATGTCCCCTAGTCCTCCCACAACCAGCCCTGTTCTCAAAAATATCTTCTGAATTAATTTTATAGAAACCCTTCAGTAATTTGAATGTCTCAATCATATCTCCCCTCCTCCACCTATCAACCAATTTTTGCAACCCACAAATCCTCAACCTGTTCTCATACGGTTCATTCCACAGACCTGCTATCATCTTGGTCACTCGCCTCTGGATCCTCTCCACCTCCTCCCCATCAAGAAGAAACCTAGGTGACCAAATCTGAGCACAGTAGTCGAGATGAGGTCTTATCAAGGCTCGATACAGAGGAACAATAACCTGCTTGTCTCTGCTTGTCAACGTATTCTTCAGCAACCAAGTGATTTGATGAGCTGATTTGGCCACTTTTGCAATGTGTCCCCTAAATTTCAATTCCTTATCCACCAACACTCCTAAATCTCGTGCCTCATCAATTTCCTGGAGCACGGTTCCACCAATGCAGTAAACTGCCTCCCATCTTTTCACCCCAAAATGCATAACCTTACATTTTGCCACATTAAATTGACATCCATTCTCCCTAGCCCAGACCTCCAATCTATCCAAATCATCCTGCAAAATTTTGACGTCATCTGCATTCACTATTGCCCTACCCAACTTTGCATCATCCGCAAACAAATGAACTGTTCCTCTCAGATCCTTTCCTATATCATTTATGAACAAATTAAACAGCAGTGGTCCAAGAACAGATCCTTGTGGTACACCACTAGTCACAGGCCGTCTTGTGGACTCTACTCCTGAGTAAACCACTCTCTGATATCTCTCCGTCAACCACCTTATCTGCTCCACTTAACACAAACTCCCTCCCTCTCATTCCAGCAAGTGTATATAGAGTTCCTTTTTCCTGCAAGTTGGCCTAATATGGACAGACAGGAAGATCACCTACAATCCAAATGGAAGAACATAAAAAATACATCTGCAGTCATGACTATGTTCAATCTGGCCTTTCAGACAATGCTTTGGATATAGCTCACAGAATCAATTGGAAAAAGACCATCATGCTTCATCACAGTAAATTTAGAAGAGAAAGACTGATTTTAGAATTTGCTACTGCTTTTAAAAATCAGCCTAATTTTTAATAAATATGGTTGTATAAAACTTTAAGGGTCAAAGCTGTATAGCTGAGAGAAGATCTCCATATGGCCTTTAAAGGAATGTGGAGAACCGACCAGGGCTTCTGATTTAATGTCTAATCCTCGCCTTCTCATGGTGCACCCTGTTAGGTATCTACCTGGATACTGAATGAACAATGATGGGCTGACAATTTAGGATTTCTCCGACCAAATTGTATTCTTATTCCTTTAAACCACAATATAAAATGATGGTGCAACATGACAGAATTTCATACTGGATGGGGTGTTGTCCAGTTAAACAAGACCCCAGTTGTTTTCGCCAGGGAACAGGGCGGGCAGCGAAAAGTTTGCTCCTAAAACACACCCCAACTCAACATCATCAGAGTTCAAGATCAGTACTATCATCATAAGAAGCCTGAATGGCAAAGAAACGGAACTAGTTGAGGAATAGGATAAGTACTAGATCGAAATAATAGGGGTGACCGAAACAAAAAAGACAAAAACTGGTATGATCTTTGTGAGCAATAAATGCAAAATGTTATATTCAGCACAATAATAATCAAGGAAAAGGAGGAGTAGTTATAGTATTTGACACTAATCTTCTTGAATGGCAGGCAATATCAAGTAGAGTAATGTGGGAAAATATCAGAATGGGTAACTGGACGATGAGAGCTATTTGTGCCTATGGTCCCACAGAAGATTCTACTAAGGTTGAAGTGTAGGAATTTTTTGAGGTCTTAGAGAAAGCAACTGACACAATGGAAAAGGAAAAGTTGGTCCTTCTTGGGGATCTAAATAGCAGAGTAGGAAATGATTGTCAGACATACAAAAATATATTTGGAAAATTTGGAGAAAAGAGCAGAGCTAATAATAATGCAAATACTTGTTGGATTTCTGCTCAAGACATGGACTGGTTATTACTAACACAATGTTCCAACATAAAAACGTGCACAAATTCAAATGGAGAGAAGAAGTAAGGAATAAGAAAAGTCTAATTGACTATGTTGTTGTTGATAGTGATGTTTTCTCCTTGGTGCAGTACACTATAGTGTATAAATTATTTGAAATTGGAAGTGATCACTATTTAGTCTTGAGCAGGATAAAATTGAATTTCCATATTGATAAAAAGAACGTGTTAGAAAGTTTTAAAGTGAATAAAAGTTGAGCAGCTCTCAGATGTGAACTGTAGACTGAAATGCACAAATATTATTCATGAAAAAAAAAAAAAAATGAAAGAGTTTGAGAACAGAAACCAAACTTGGAGATTCAGTGGCAAGCCTTGAAGAAAATGTTGATTGATTCAGCCAGAGAGGCACGTGGTGAGGTTGTCTGCAAGGATAGAAAAATCAGAACTCCATGGTGGACACAGGAAGTTAAAGAGGCAGTGAAGGAAAAGAAGAAAGCATATCAAAAGTTCCTCACAAATAAGTCAGCTTGTATTTTAGAGAATACAGAGACAAATGTAAGAAAGCTAAACAGTGTGTAAAACTAGCTAAACAAAAGTCATGGGAAGACTTTGGTAAAAACCCAGAAAATAAATATCAAGAAGGTGGCAAGATATTCTGGAGGTTGTTGAAGAAGCATAGAAATGGAGGAAAAAGTGCTGTAAAAGAAATTAGAGATAATAACAATGACATGAAAACTGGAGAAAAAGATATCCTTAAAGTATGGAGTCATTACTTCAAAGAAATTCCTAAATGAAACAATCAGTGATAGCACAGTGGTAAAAAAAAATTACCAGGCATGCAATCAGAATATATATCTGATTGCATACTTGTAGTAGAAAAAGCCATCAAAAGCCTGAAATGTAGAAAGGCAGCTGGAGTAGATGATATTTGGCCAGAAAGGATGTACATTATCTCCTCTGTTATCATTTATTTATTGAGCATATGGCTCACACATGAAAAGTTACATTACATTAATCCTAATATATATGGACATAATAATAGACATGTGTACAATAATTAGACATAATACAGTCATAAAAGAGACACTCAAGAATCAAGAATAGGCTACAACTGAATGTCTAGGTTGATTATCCAGTCGACTGCACTTGGTGTAACATGGATGAAGTCTGACAGGTTTCCACTGTATGCATGTAGGACACATTCTGCTGTAATATGATTAATTGTCTGGTGGGGTGATCCACAGTCACACCTGGGTAAGTTGTGACTGTGGATCACCCCACAGTCACACCTTACCCAGTTAATTAATTTTCAGTGCTTTTTCAGAATCCACACCAATCATGGCAGTTGTGCAGACCACCTTTACAAATGGGGATTCGGTTAAGGGCAGACCAAGTTTTCCGAGGTAGGTCAAAACCCGAAGGTATCTGTGTTGGGTCGACTAATTCATAGAAGATCCCTGTTGAAGTGTTTTTTGCTGTTAAGATTGGAAGGTACCTTGACTTTAGGCTGTTGATTTCTAGGGGTGGGATGTCTTCATGGATTGGAAGATTTTTGATTTTCATGATTTTGTTGTATTCATGTAGAAGAAAGTTGGGTCTGCAGATGTGTTATTCATTATCTATATGGATCACATTATGAAGGAAAGTGGTATTAAACCTGATATCAAAATTGGAGATGTTAATGTCAGCTCTTTGCTTTATGCAGACGATGTTATACTTCTAAATAAATCTGCTACAAGCCTGCAAGATTCCCTGACTAAATTGAACAACTGTTGTAATAATTTGGTATGAAGGTCAGCAATAACAAAACAAAGACAATGAAAATAGGCAGAAGCATTGAAAATATCAATTGCATTGTGAATGGAGAACCTATAGAACAAGTAAAACATTTCAGCTAGTTAGGCATGATTTTTAATGAAGATGGTAAATTAAATATGGAAATAGACAACCAAATCAACAAAACTAGTATGGTCAGAAGTCAACTAAATAAATTTATGAGGAATAAGAGAGAAATTAGTCACAAACACTAAATTAGCTGTATATAAGACAGTGTTCATACCAATTTTAACTTATAGATCTGAGAACTGTTAAAAGTAAAAAACTTGACGAAAGACTAGAGACCGTAGATATGAGAGTCCTGAGAAGGATTATGGGCATGAACAGATCACATCAATGGCAATATCATATTAAAAATGAGGATATTAAGAAAGAACTTGACATTGTTAGCATCCAGGAATGTGTTAGCAAAGCTAATCTCAAGATATAGGTGGATTGATACAGTAAAAAGTGTCTTAGAAAACAGAAATATAAGATCTGATAATGTTGGAGTCTTGACAGGTAATAGATTGATTTGGAGGAAAATTGTAGATAGGAAGCTAGTAATGATGTAAGTTTTTCATGTAGTACTATCATATCCTGTACACCCCTTGAGGGTAGATGTCAGGAATTTGATGATGATGCATAAAACTTCGTAAAATATGGGAAACATTAATACTTAGAGATTCCACTTTACATCCTAGGCTGTCGGCAGGTATCCAGAGAGGCCACCCTACCTAGTTATTAATATTATTATAATGGGCGACTCCAAGGAGTCCTTAGACTCATTGAGGGAGGCCCTAAACATCATGTCCATCACAACTATTCGACATTCACACAGTATCTATCATACTTTGCCTTGAACTCATTCACCGTCATAGCACCCACAACAGACTCTGGCAGCTTATTCCATTCATTCACCACTCTAAAAGTAAAAAACCCAGCTGTAACACCCTTACTATCCACACTCTTGCCTGTCCTATTATCAAAAATATCCTCTGAATTAATCCTATAGAAACCCTTCAGCAATTTGAATGTCTCAGTCATATCTCCCCTTTTCTGCCTATCAACCAGTTTCTGCAACCCACAAATCTTCAACCTGTTTTCATAAGGTTCATTCCATAGATCTTGGTCACTCGCCTCCGGATCCTCTCAACCTCCTCCCCATCTAGAAGAAACCTAGGTGACCAAATCTGGGCACAGTAGTCGAGATGGGGTCTTATCAATGCTCGATACAGAGGAACAATAACTTGCTTATCTCTGCTCGTCAAAGTATTCTTCAGCATCCAAGTGATTTGATTAGTTGATTTAGCCACTTTTGCAATGTTCCCCCTAAACTTCAACTCCCTATCCACCAACACTCCCAAGTCCCTGGCCTCATCAATCTCCTGGAGTACAGTTCCACCAATGTGATATACTGCTGCTAATCTTTTCACCCCAAAATGCATAACCTTACATTTTGCCACATTAAATTGACATCCATTCTCCTTAGCCAAGACCTCCAATCTATCCACATCATCCTGCAGAATTTTGACATCTTCTGCATTCACTATTGCCCTACGCAACTTTGCATCATCAGCAAACAAATGAACTGTTCCGTTCCCCTCAGATCCTTCCCTATATCGTTAATGATCAAATTAAACAGCAGTGGTCCAAGAACAGAACCCTGAGACACACCACTAGTCACAGGCTGTCTTTTGGACTTTACTCCTGAGTAAACTACTCTCTGGTATCTCTCTATCATCCACCCTCCTATCCATCTCACCTATATCCATTCCCATATGTTGCAGTTTATGGATTAGAATTCCATGTGGTATCCTGTCAAAGTCCTTAGCCAGGTTCAGCAGTATCACTGTAAACCCATTACCCTTATCCAGTTCAACCGTCACTGTGTTTTAAAACCTGAGCAAGTTACTGAGGCATGATCTACCCTTCACAAAACCATGCTGTCCCCCACACAGTATCTCATTTTCATCAATCCATTCCTGTATTTTTCCCTTGACTACTTTCTCCAAGACCTTGACAACGACTCCTGATATGCTGATCGGTTTGTTATTTGCAACAGTAGTCTTGGATCCTCCTTTATGCAGTGGAACTATTTTCTCCTCTTTCCACCCCTTCGGGACTAAACCAGATCCAAAACTCAGATTAAACAATATGGTCAAGAGCGCTGACAATTCTTTAGCCACTTCACTTAAGACCTGTGCTGGTATACCATCCAATCCCACAGATGTATTCACATTAAGGTTCTGTAATAGCCTATTCACCTCCACTTCATTCACCACAGTTCCCCTATAAACTAATGGTTCTTTCATTCCTTCAATGTCACCACCTGGGTGATATACTCTTACAAAGTGCTCACTCAGTAATTCCACTATAACGACTGATTCAGTGACCTTCCTACTCATCATCATCGTCATCATCATCAAATTCCTGCCATGTACCCTCAAGGGGTGTACAGGATATGACAGTACTACATGAAAAAATTACATCATTACTAACTTCCTATCTACAATTTTCCTCCAAATCAGTCTGTTACTTGTCAAGACTCCAACATTATCAGATCTTATATTTCTATCGTCTAAGGCACTTTGTACCGTATCAATCCACCTATATCTTGGTCTTCCTCTGGGTCGTTTTCCTGCCAACCTGGCAGAGAACACTTGTTTTGCTAATCTTTCCTCTCCCATTCTATTTAAGTGACCATACCATATGAGATTAGCTCTGCTAACGCATTCCTGGATGCTGACAATGTCAAGTTCTTTCCTAATATCCTCATTTTTAATATGATATTGCCATTGATGCCATCTGTTCACGCCTCTAATCTTTCTCAGGACTCTCATATCTGCGGTCTCTAGTCTTTGGTCAAGTGTTTTACTTCTGACCCAGCTCTCAGATCCATAAGTTAAAATTGGTTTGAACACAGTCTTGTATACAGCTAATTTAGTGTTCCGACTAATTTCTTTCTTATTCCATATGAATTTATTCAATTGACTTCCCACGATACCAGCTTTGCTGATTCTGTTGTCTATTTCTATATTTAGTTTACCATCTTCAGTAAAAATTGTGCCTAAGTAGCTGAAATGTTTTACTTGTTCCACAGGTTCTCCATTCACAACACAGTTGACATTTTCAATGATTCTGCCTATTTTCATTGTCTTTGTCTTTTTATTGCTGACCTTCATACCATATCTATTACAACAGCTATTCAATTTAGTCAGAGAATCTTGCAGACTTGTAGCGGATTTATTTAGAGGTATAACATCATCCGCATAAAGCAAAGAGCTGACATTAACATCTCCAATTTTGATATCAGGTTTAATACCACATTCCTTCATAATGTGATCCATATAGATAATGAATAACAGAGGGGATAATGTACATCCTTGTCTCACACCAGATTTAACAGTAAACCATCTTCCTGTACTTCCTTCAATTCTAACTGCTGACTTACAACTCAAATAAAGACTAAGTATTGCTTGATATAATGCCCCATCGACACCATATAACTGCAGCGTATTGAATAGCTTCTCTCTTGGCACCTTGTCATATGCCTTTTCCAAATCGACAAAACTTAAATACAGATCTTTGTTATATTCCCATGCTTTCTCGACTATTTGTCGTAAAGTGAAGATCTGATCCTGACAGCCTCTATTTGGCCTGAATCCAGCTTGTTCTTCCCCAAGCTTTTCTTCCACAATTCTTCTCAACCGTTTCTCAAGTATACTTGCATAGATCTTGCCAGGAACACTCAGTAGGGAAATACCTCTGTAATTCTCACATTCAGTTTTATTTCCCTTTTTATATATGGGTACTATGAGAGCTCTACTCCAATCATCGGGAATTCGTCCCTCTGTCCAGGCTTTCTGAACTATGCAGTGCAGCCACTGTAAGACTCTTATACCACCATACTTCAGCATTTCTGGTCGAATATCATCTACTCCTGCTGCCTTTCCACATTTCAAGCCTTTGATGGCTTTTTCTACTTCAAGTATGGATATGTATTCCTGACTGCATGCCTGGTCAGTGTTTTTTATCACTGTGCTGTCATCACTGCTTGTTTCATTTAGCAGTTTTTCAAAGTAATTACTCCATACTTCAAGGATATCTTTTTCTCCTGTTTTCATTTCACCTTTATCATCTCTAATTCCTTTTACAGCACTCTTTCCTCCATTCCTAAGCTTCTTCAACAACCTCCAGAATATTTTGCCACCTTCTTGATATTTATTTTCTATATTCTTGCCAAAGTCCTCCCATGACTTTTGTTTAGCTAGTTTTACACACTGTTTAGCTTTCTTACATTTGTCTCTGTATTCTGTAAGAGTAAAAGCTGACTTATTTGCCAGGAACTTTTGATATGCTTTCTTCTTTTCCTTCACTGCCTCTTTAACTTCCTGTGTCCACCAGGGAGTTCTGATTTTTTTATCTTTGCACACAACCTCACCACATGCCTCTCTGGCAGAATCAATCAATGTTTCCTTCAGAGTTTGCCACTGAATCTCCAAGGTTTGATTCCTGTTCTCAAACTCTTTCATTTTCTTTTCAATAATATTTCTGTATTTTAGTCTACAGTTTACATCTGAGAGCTGCTCAACTTTTATTCGCTTTAAAACTTTCTTACATGTTATTCTTTTCAATATGAAATTCAATTTTATCCTGCTCAAGACTAAATAGTGATCACTTCCAATTTCAAATCCTCTGTACACTCTGGTGTCCTGCACCAGGGAGAAAACATCACTATCAACAATAACATAGTCAATGAGACTTTTCTTATTCCTTGCCTCTCTCCATGTGAATTTGTGCACATTTTTATGTTGGAACATGGTGTTAGTAATAACCAGTCCATGTCCTGAGCAGAAATCCAATAGATATTTGCCATTATTATTAGCTTTGCTCTTTTCTCCAAATTTTCCCAAAATATTTTTGTATGTCTCACAATCATTTCCTACTCTACTATTTAGATCCCCAACAAGGACCAACTTTTCCTTTTTCATTGTGTCAGTTGCTTTTTCTAAAGCCTCAAAAAATTCCTCCACTTCTACCTTAGTAGAACCTTCTGTGGGACCATAGGCACAAATAAGTCTCATTGTCCAGTTCCCCATTCTCATATTTGCCCACATTACTCTACTTGAGACTGACTGCCATTCAAGAAGATTAGCCTCGTATTTTGTGTTGAATACTATGGCCACTCCTTCTTTTCCTTGATTGTTATTGCCTGAATATAACATTTTGTATTTATTGCTCAGAAAGATCTCACCAGTTTTGGTCTTTTTTGTTTCAGTCACCCCTATTATGTCGATCTGGTACTTATCTAATTCCTCAGCTAGCTCCATTTCTTTGCCATTCAGGCTTCTTACGTTGATAGTACCGATCTTTAACTCTGGTGATGTTGAGTTGGGGTTTGTTTTCAGATTTGTTCCAGTAGCTGACTTTTCGCTGTTCGCCCTGGTTCCCTGGCGAAAACAACGGGGGCCTTGTTTAACCGGGCGACGCCCCAGCCGGCATGAAATTTTGTCATGTTGTACCATCATTTTTTATTTTGGTTTAACCAATAAGAATACAATTTGGTCGGCTAAATCCCAAATTGCCAGCCCATCCTCGTTCGTTCAGTATCAAAGTAGATACCCAACAGGGTGCACCATGAGAAGGTGAGGATTGGACATTAGGTCAGAAGCCCTGGTCGGTTCTCCGCATTCCTTTAAAGGCTATGTGGAGGTCTCCTCTCAGTTATACAGCTTTGACCTCTAGTCTTTTTATTATTATTACGGGTATCTCCATGGAGTCAGTAGACTCATCGCGGGAGACCCAAACTGACAAAACAATATCTGTCATATCTCTCCTTGAATTCATTTACAGATGAAGAACTCACAACTAAGTCAGGCAATGAATTCCAATAATTCACCACCCTCCAGACAAGAGACCTTGTTCTCACACCCTTGTTAACCACAATGTTCTTTAATTTCCAGGGATGACCTCTTGTTCTTCCATCACTATCACACAGTTGAAACATTTCCCCTTCATCAATCCTATAAAAACCTTTCAGTAATTTAAATGTTTTTATCTTATCCCCTTTTCTCCGCCTATCAACCAACCTCTGCAATCCAAAAGCTCTCAATCTATCAATGTAAGGAGCATTTTTTACATCAATCACCAACTTAGTCACTCTTCTCTGAACCTCTCCACAGCCTCCTCATCTCCAAGGAATCCAGGTGACCAGACCCAAGTACAGTAATCCAAATGTGGAAGTATCAATGCTTTATAAAGGGGAATAATAACCTCTTTATCTCTAGATGTCAGTGTGTCCCTCAACAACCAAGTAATCCTATGTGCAATCTTGGACACCTTAGCAATGTGTCCCCTGAACTTTATCTCCCTATCTACCAACACCCTTAAGTCCCTAGCCTCATCAATCTCTTGGAGTACTGTTCCATCAATGTAGTACACAGCTGGTAATCTTTTAATCCCAAAATGCATAACTTTACACTTTTCCACATTGAACTGACATCCATTACCTTTTGCCCATTCTACCAGCTTATTTAAACCATCCTGCAAACTTTCAACATCAGCTTGATTTTTTATTGCACTACCCAACTTTGCATCATCAGCAAACAACTGAATATCTCCCATTAAGCCATTTCCTATATCATTTATATACAAATTAAACAATAATGGCCCAAGCACAGAGCCCTGAGGCACACCACTGGTCACCTGCCTCATCCCGGACTCGGCTCATCCATACACCACCTTCTGGTATCTCTCCCTGAGCCATTCTCCTATCCATATCACCAATTTAGTATCCATTCCCATCTGCTCCATGGGGTATCCTGTCAAAAGCCTTAGCAAAATCCAGAAGTACCACTGTGTAGCCAGTTCCTTTGTCCAACTCAGATGTCATTCTATTATGAAAAGTTAATAGATTGCTAAGGCAGGATCTACCTTTAACAAAACCATGTTGGCCTCTATAGAGTATCATATCCTGATTCACCCATTCTTGAATTTTGTCTTTAACCAACTTTTCCAATACTTTTACCACTACTCCTCAGATGGTGATTAGTCTGTAATAAATAGCTGCTAATATATAGTAATCACTGTATAATTTGACTTCAGTCAAAAGTACTTAGGTGAACCAATTATCCATAGTTACATTTCTTCAAAATCTATGGATAGATTTTATAAGTTCATCATCTTTTTTTAGTATACACAGGAGAAGTCATATGAGTAACAGAATTTTATAAACTTTTTCACAAAATAATTTGCATGTGCAAAGCAACCAATTTTCATAATTTTTCTTGCATAAGAAATAGATAAATATGTTGCTATGTCACATATCATAAAAAATTTTATTTTATATTTTGTGGACTTATTTCAAGAATAACAATAACCCAAGATCAAACTGAATAATTTTATTCTGTTCATTTTATTTGTAATTTTATTCTCTTAGCTCTGTATATGGAATTATGAACAATTCAGATAGTTATGCAGAAGTGTAACATAACTAAACTGTTATTAAAATTCCCAAATGGCAATTCCATCTGTTTACAAATTATAATAATTCATTTATTTTGTTTTACACACACACACAGGCAGAGAAAGAAAGAGAGAGAGAGAGAGAAACAAAATGATGGAATTGTCTAAAAAAATTCTATCAAACTATACTATATTTAATATACTGCTCAAAACAATTAGGGGTTATTTTGGGTAAATTATAAAGTTATAAAAATAATTTACAAATATAACAAGTTTATTTTAAAATATTCTTAATACACAACAGTGTAGAAGTCCACACAACACAGAAGTTCTTTTGTCCACATGTTTCAATTAGTTTTGTTCTCTCTCTCTCTCTCTCTCTCTCTTCCTCCCTCCCTCCCTCTCCGTATGCAGGAGAGAGAGAGAGAGAGGTCTCATTTGGTACTCCCTGACAATGTGGCTATAGCTGAGATGAAATATTAAATACTATTTTTAATTAATTTTCAGTGCTTTTTCAGTCCATTAAACTTTGTTATATCTTCATCTTCAATTTTCATGTCCTCTTTATCATATGATTCTTCTTACATTGCACTTTTTTCAATTTCTCAAGTATTTTAGTAGCCTCCAGTACATTTTTATGCATTTTAGATAATTAATTTTAATATTCTTACCAAAGTCTTCCCATGACTTTGTTAAGGTTTTTACATGCTGTTGTGTTTTTCTACTTGTACTACTCTTGTACATTTGTATATAATATCTGATATTTCTATTCTCTGTACTTTATCAGATCAGATTGTGCTGACTTATTTGTTAGACTGTTTCTATATGCTTTCTTCTTTTTCCATAACTGCCTCTTTAATTTCCTTAGTCCATCATGGAATTCTGAATTTTTTTTTTTTTTTTATTCTTGCAGACAACATTACCATGTTTAATCAATGTTTTCTTCAGTTTGATAATGTGTGTCTCCATAGTTTGAGTCTTGTCTTCAAACTCTGTCATTTTTCTTAAATAGTATTTGTATATTTACATCTACAGTTCACCTCTGAAAGCTGTTTGATATTCATTATTTTTAAAAACTAACTTACATGCTTTACCTTTTAAGATATATTTCAGTTTTATTACTTCTGAGGGACTTTTATTTTTAGCCTTTTTATGTTTTGCAATCTTATGTGCACCTTTTATGATAAGTAGATTAAGATTTTCCTGTATATTATCCCATTTGTCGATTTCTGTTTTTCTGCAATTCTTTCTTGATATAATATTTTTTGGCTACTAATGTATCTTTATAAGATGATATTATCTTTTGATGAAATTATCTTTGTAAGATGAAATAATAAAACAAAATATATAACTTTTTTTCTTCTATTATTATTTTCCCTCTAACTATTCTGCGATCACTTCTTATTCTTGTTTGATTTATTGACTAAAACATGAAATGACAAAATATAATTTATTTCACTTTGATTGTTCGAGTAATCCATGTCCATTTCTGGTTTGGGCTTTTCCAGTTGTTTAAAATCTCCCAACACTATTGTATGGGGTGTAGGATCCTGCTATATTGTATTCATAACTGGTGATTAGTTTACGGAATTAACAACGCATATAAAGTATATTAATTAGAGGTAACTTTAATGAATAACTTCTATATTTCGGCAACATCACATTGCCATCTTCAGGAATGTGACCACCAGTTATGTCTGACCAACGTATAAGCCTTGCTACTAGTATATTGTATTCGACACTATGTCTTAGAATTCTTCAACATCTTCATTTTCATAACAGCTGATTTGTTGGTATATATTATTTTCTGTTTTGATGCTTGCATTATGATGTATGTTATTTGATCTCATATTTGCTATTCGATTTGCTTTTGGCAACAGCCAAGATGTTACATTATGTTGTATTTCAAATCCAGTTTTAATAGTTCATTGGAAAGATCCAATGTTCTGAATTAGTATTTAAATTATACCTCAAATATTCCTTTAAATTGGGTAAAGAAGTGAAATAAAATAACAGACCAAAATATTGTTTATTATTATTATCTAATGCATCAGACGATCAGATAGCATAGTAAATAAATGCATATTTGATAATATTATTTGTCCATTCAGATTATTGTTTATTCACTTTAATATGATATAAAATTGCAGGGCAACAGCAGTGAAGTTTCTGGTATAGATGATGCAAGTCAGTTTAAGGTTGTTAAAGATGCATTGGCAGTTATAGATTTCAGCAAAGAAGAAGAGCAGGTAAGAAGAAATCAAATTTTTCAGCACATTTATTAAACTAACATTTTATCAATATTTTTTCTTTTTTGTAAATGATGCAGTTAGGAATTTTTCAGGGATGAAGATTGCCTATGTTTTGGTATGTGAGATACTGAACAATATATTTATATATGCCAAATTTCATTGTGAAAAGACTTTCCTCTCTATTGTGGTCTACAATAACTGTTAATATATCAAATAATTATCTTTTACTGGTAAAAAAAAATCTACCAGAGGGTGAAGTTATAGTTGGACTTGTTAAGAGGTGACAACGAAAAATATATGTTTCAGTTATTTAGAATTTTTTCTTTATATTTACAGGGAGTCAGATTTAGATAGAACATATATAGTCTGCAGATAGCTTACAGTTGTTGAATTTGTATTTCAACATTTTACCATCTTTATTAGTGTTCTATGTTGCAGTGTTTGAATAATGGTGGCTGCTGCAATTCAGTTTGTTGATAGGTTATTTCCCAGTCTGCCACCATTTAAAGACTACATTTTATACAGCATACTATGGGATTTTGTGGTATGCTGTGCTTGCAGCATGTTTGCATCTTAGTAGTTGGAAATGTAGCAGGTGAGAGACTGGGCAGTGCATGCCTGCTTAAAATGTAGAAAATGGGAAGGACTTGGTGATATTGAAATTAGCATAACAGATTTTAGCAGAGTTACATTACATCAAAAATGAGTGAATCCTGACACACACAGAGAGAGAGAGAGAGAGAGAGACAAGTAGCATGATTGAGGATGAGGAAGATGAGCAGCATGTACATAAGAATATAAAAATTAGGGAGTGTAGTAGGTTTGAAAAATGGCTTAGTTATGGAAGTTAGTGTTGATTGGGACGATGAATGTTGAGTGAGAGTAGTTTGCTTGGAGAGTGATAGATGCAATGAAGGAAGAAGTGCAACCTATGAGGAATGAGTTAAAAAGTGTTGTGAAAGAAAGGATTAGAAGACTGGAAAGAATGGATGTGAAGCGAATGAGGGTAAGAGTGAGAGAGAGTTATTGGAATGATAGAAGAGGAGAGAATAGGAGAACAAGGAGAAGAGAGGGAATGAGAGGAAGGCAAGACAGTGAAGGAGCTAGCGATGGAGAGATGACAGGAAGCAGGTAAGTTGGAGGGCAAGCAGAGAAATTGTCAGAGGAGAGAGAGAAGCAGGTGGTGGAAAGCAAAATAGAATGCCAGAGGAGAGTGTGTGCCTGGAGGATGTTAATCTCAGCTCTTTACTTTATGCAGATGATGTTGTACTTTTAAATAAATCTGGTACAAGTCTGCAAGATTCCCTGACTAAATTGCTAACTTTTGTAATAGATTTGGTACAAAGACAATGAAAATAAGCAGAAGCATTGAAAATATTAACAGCATTATGAATGGAGAACCTATAGAACAAGTAAAACATTTTAGCTACCTAGGTATATGATTTTTAGTAAAGATGATAAATTAAATATGGAAATAGACAATAAAATCAGGAAAGCTGGTATGGGCAACTGAATAAATTTATATGGAATAACAGAGAAATTAATCAAACCACTAAATTAGCTGTAATACATGACAATGTTCAAAACAATTTCAACTTATGGATCTGAGAGCTGGGTTAGAAATAAAACTCTTGACCAAAGACTTACTAGAAACTACAGATATGAGTGTCCATATTAAAAATGAGGATATTAGGAATGAACTTGACATCGTTAACATCCAGGAATATGCTAGCAGAGCTAATCTCAGGTGGTATGGTCTCTTAAATGGAATGGGAGAGGAAAGATTAGCAAAACGAGTGTTCTTTGCAAGGTTGGCAGGAAAAAGACCCACAGGAAGACCAAGATGTAGGTGGATTGATACAGTGAAAAGTACCTTAGAAGACAGAAATATAAGATCCAATAAAGTTGGAGTCTTGACAGGTAACAGATTGATTTGGAGAAAAATTATAGATAGGAATTTGGTAATGATGTTTTTCATGTAGTACTATCATACATGTAGTTCGACTGAAAGTTTGAATTTTTAAATCCATATGACACTTGCCTTAAATGCTATAGCCTCATAAAATCACTTTTTTAAAGAATAATAAATAATTTGTTCTTTTTTCTTGAATCAATTGAACAGAAATGAGAACATTTCTTTGATTTCGATGTAATCCGTGAAACTAGAATCATTTTCATTTTTTCCATGAACTGCCACAACATGCTTTCATAGTCATGGAACTTTTATATGTATTTTTAATTTTTTCAGCAATGACATGGAGTATTGATTCATTAAGTAGACCCACTGATATTATATCCTTCATATTTTTCTCTGTCTTCTGTCACAACTGGAAACCTTTCTGCTAAGGTAATCCTTTCTTTGAATATTTATTAGAATTAATGTTGTAGGGTTCATTGTTTGGTGCGGGGCGGGGGGGGGGGACAATTACTAAACAATAAATTAAAAGCTGAAGATAAGCAGCTAAGAAAATTCTCAAACAAAGGTGGAAGTTATACTAACATTGTAACATTTTCACATAAACAAACTGAGTCACTCTCCAACATTACAAGTTAAACATGCCTGACCTTGAATTATTAATGTCTTTTTTTTTTTATCTATTATTATTATTATTTTGACATGTCATTCATGTAGTTCATTTTGACAATATTAGAATCTCTTATTAAGCTCAGTTATTACTTTTTTAAAATTCTGACATTTTATTTAAATACAGTTGACCACAGAACAACATGGAGGTTGTGGCTGCTGACTCCCCCCCCCCCCCCCCGTATTGTTAGAAAATCCGCGTATGACTTTTGACTCCCAAAAATTACTACTAATAGCCTACTGTTGACCAGAAGCCTTACCAATAACATAAACAGTCAATTAACACATATTTGATATGGTATGTATGTATATATACTGTATTCTTACAATAAAGTAAGCTAGTGAAAAGAAAATATTATTAAAGAAAATCATAAGGAAGTGAAAATACATTTACAGTACTGTACTATATTTATCGATACTGTAAGTTTTACTCAAAAATGAAAAGATAATGTGAAAAAGAAATTAATATTTGTTTATAGGTATAACGATTCATCCATTTATTTATTTATTTATGCTTATGGCTACATGAAACTGGTAAGTGATAAGTACAATCACAATTTCCAGCAACAAATGATGAAAATCTTAACATATAAAAGTTCATTACATAAAAGGCACAACCAGCTTTCTAAGTCTTTCCTTTTTTTTTAATAAATAAAGTAAAAGTAACTTGTCATAATCAAGCTAGGGACAGTTATCATCCTGCTGTAACAAGCATGACAAGGCTGCATGTGTTCTCACAACATTTCATAACATAAATGTAGCTGTATCCTAGGTTTAATTAGAGAGCAGTTGTGTCTTGTGTGAGAAAACTTGATCCATTAGAGGAGGCCCATTTCACATTACATCATCATCTTCTAACATGAGGAAGAGTTCTGTTGATACCATGACAAGGACTATGAGAGTGACTATGAGAATAATGTCTTCATGGTGAGATGGGACCGTGATCTTCTGTTTCCTCCATAACCACCGCCACCACCATACCAACTACAACTCATCCGTCACTTTGTAAATGTCCAGTAGGCCACTACTGTGAAATTGGTGCCTTGGGCAGTCATACACAATATGAGTAATCGTCTGAGCCACGGGAGAACAATCACAATAAGGGTGATCTGACAGCCCCCATTTATGTAGAAGATAGCCACATCTGCCCTGACTAGTTCTGATCCTGTTTATTGATGACCAAATCTTTCTAGGAAGATCAAAACCAGGCTGCGGAGCACAGGGATCTTCTACCAGGAAGCCGTAGGCCACTACTGTGAAATTGGTGCCTTGGGCAGTCATACACAATATGAGTAATCGTCTGAGCCACGGGAGAACAATCACAATAAGGGTGATCTGACAGTCCCGATTTATGTAGAAGATAGCCACATCTGCCCTGACTAGTTCTGATCCTGTTTATTGATGACCAAATCTTCCTAGGAAGATTAAAACCAGGCTGCGGAGCACAGGGATCTTCTACCAGGAAGCCGTTTGTTGGTAGATTGTTGGACTAGTATTCTCTCCATATGTCAGATATTGATGGCAGCACAGCTGAAGAGAGTTTGTCCATGGACCAGAGAGGCTTTCTAGATTTGAGGCGAAGACTAGGTGGGTTTATGAGAGTCTGATGTTGGGGCAGGAGTGGGTTGCTCATTGCTTTATTAAATTCCTTAATCAAGGCTTGTCTTTTCTGTATGTGTGGTAGAGCAATGTTAGATAGAACAGACAGCCAGGAGAGAAGGGTGCTTCTCACTGTCCCACTAATTGTGCACATGGTAGAGTTTAACTAGGTGTCTATAATGTTAGTGTGTGTATTTCTTTCCCAGACAGGGGCACAATATTCTGCTGCAGAGAATGCAAGGGCTAGTGCAGATGACCTTAGGACTTCTGTACCACAACCCCAGGTTGTTCCAGCAAGCCTTGAAATGATATTATTTCTGGTTTTAATTTTATTGGAGAGGTTGTTGATGTGCCTTTTGTAGGTTAGGCTTCTGTCCAGGCTCACCCCAAGATATTTTGGGTGAGGTTTGTATTCTACCATTTTTCCACAGAAAGAAAGGTTGAGTTGTCGATTCGCCTCTGCATTGTACAGGTGAAATACTGAGGACATTGTTTTCATTGGATTTGGCTTCAAGTACCACTGCTTGGTTCATCCATTGATAACAAAGAAGCAGCAATACGATTGCTTTATGGTAGCCTAGCCTATACACTAATGAATGAATTGTTGTAAAATTTTTATGCTAATTAATTAATTTAACTAATTAATAACAGTTAATTTTATGCAGTTATGATTTAACACTGCATCTTTACATTTGTTTGTGGGCATAAGTTTTGATAAATTTTAACTTTTTATATGTGTATACTTTATGGTAGTAAATGATAAAATAGATTAGTATCTACATATATTTTAGGCATTCATGACATACCTTACTTTTTCTTAATTTTGTCGATATTTATAGTTCATCTACGAGTTTTTTCCAAATTGTCACAAATTTCCAAAAAACTTTCCAATATATTTATTCATTAAAAAAATGTTTTTAAATTGGACTGCAGTTTAAACTCGCATTCTTCAAGGGTCAACTGTACTCTGTTTCATTAATAAATTTGTATTTCATCTATATTTATGTAGATATGAAATAACATTTATACTAATTATGATACCAATTATTTAATATGATAATTATGCCAGTTATAATAGTCACATCATAATTATTATAAGAATCGTAAATCTGAGACATTTTTTTTCCTCCTTAGGAAATGTAGCTTAACTTTGAATAATATAAATGTCATCTCAAATTGCAGGCATTATTTGCAATTGTGGCGTCAGTACTACATCTGGGTAATATTGGATTTGTTGAGGAGAATGGAGTAGCTGTGATTGCCCTAGATAAACCGGTTAGGGTTGTTAGTAAGGTAAGTATATCTTATATATATATAATTTATATGGTGTTTGATGTAGCATATTTTATGGTTTATGTTTCTTGTATTTTTAAAAACAAAATATGTAAAAAAATGGCTAAAACATACTAAATGAACACACTCCTGTGTTAATTCATTTAAATAAGAATGAAGATGCTTTGTTTTCCTCTTTAGTTCAAGTTGGGGCTGGGTGAAAAGAAGAGGGATACTAGAAGTTCAGGAAAGTAAAGTTTGGAATTTTAAGTTATGTTCATAAGGCTGCAGGAGTAAATGGGATATGATCACCATATATATTAAGGATTCAACTTGGTCGTTCAACAATAATGTAGCAATTAGAACAGTGCCAGGAGTATAGTGTGACTGCAATAAGAGAGAAGCCAAATCAATCTGTCAAAGTATAGATCAATTTGTGTATCTGGCTTGGTATTGAAAGTGTTAGAGAAGCTGGTTTAGAATACAAACTTGGATTGATGATAATATACACCTTTCTAGAGAGAAGCATGGATTTAAGGAGAGGTTTTGTGTTGGTAATGTGTAAATTTTAGAAAAGGGTGATAAATGTATTGGGAAGGGGACATACTTATATTGTAATTTTTTTCCCTTGATTTTGCAAAGGCATTTAATGGAATACCACACGACGGCTGCATTTGAAATTGACTAGGATAGGAATGGATACTTGATAGCCTGATAACCGGGATGGTAGTAAGTTGTGTATGGGGATACAATATATTTAGAGGGAAAGGTGGTGAACAGGGTATCACATGGTTCTGTTCTGGAACTAATGTTACTTGACATATATAGTGATAATGTAGTTCAAGTTTGAGAGTAGATATTCAGTTGTTTGCCAATGAAGCTAAATTGGGAAGTGGAATTTCAGGAAGCTCTGATGTGGCATTGTTACATTGAATAGGTTAGTACAGAAGGATGGTACAGAAAGTGACATGGAATTAGTAATTGAGAATGAGGTTTGTATTCGAGTGTGATTGGAAATCTCATATAACAAGGTATATGCAACACTTGTAGATTTATTATTATTATTAACATTTGACCTCTATTGAGTTAGAGACTCATTGTGAGAAGTACATACTATCGCACATCAAGCTCATCCAATCATGCCTTTAATTGATTCAATGTGTCTACATTGACAACACACTCAGACAAGGCATTCCACTTACCAGTACCATATATTATCGCGGCGTATAATGCAATCCACGTATAATGCGAACTAGAAATTTTGTTTGAAAACTATCCCTAAAATGCCATGTCCATGTATAATGCAATCTGTTAATCTTGTTCCATAACATTATAAATAATACAATACGAATTAACGAAAGAAATATTTATTTTAAAACAAAATGTCAAAATCCTTTAAATTCTTCTTCATCTTTTGAGTCGTCAAACATTTCATTTATAAATTCATCTGTAGGATTGCATCATCAGTGTAGCAGTTGTCGTCATCATCTTCATGCTCTCCAATTTGTTGTGCATCATTCTCGCTTTCGTATATGACGTGATCTTCGGATCCATCCATTGAATTACTTATTCCACATTTAAGAAACGAGCATTGAATAATTTCAGATGGTATCGAATCCCATGCTTCTTTAACCCAGCTGGTGACTAGGGTGATCTCAGGCTTCTGAAAATTCCCACCCTTTGTCATCTTCTCCAAACCAGATGACATCCATTCTCTCCATTTTTCACGTAAGTGATCTTTAAATGGCTTATTCAAGCTGACATCAAGCGGCCGCAGAACGGAAGTTAGACCACCCGGTATGACTGCTAGGTCTGTACATAGCTCACGTTCTTTCTCTTTGCTTGCCTCTGTTAAATGTACCCGGAACATATCCCAGACTAGCGTGCTTTGTTGACGTAACAAGCTACCTGGATGTATGTTCCATACTTGATCCAGCCACAATTGTACACCTTCTTCATCCATCCAACCTTTCTGATTGGCGCGAACAATTACACCTGGTGGAAATTTCATATGCTTCGGAATTTTCTTCCTTTTAAATATCACTGTTCGCTTTAATTTAGTTCCGTCTGCCATGCATGCTAGAACAATGGTAAAATGCGTTTTTTCATGTCCCATTGTTTTTATGAAGACACCCTTTTCACCAACTGAGTTTACTGTTCGATTCCCAGGCATATCAAAGTACATGGGCGTCTCATCCATATTGCCAATTTGGGAAAGTTCATATCCGTGACACTTCCGTAATTTTATGATAAATTTATGGAAGGACTGCACTTTTTCTTCAAGCTGCTTTGGTAACTTCTGCGCAATTTTTGCTCGGTGTCGTAATGTTAATGCTTTGCGTTCCATAAATCTGTTGCACCACCCAGGCGAAGCAAGAAAACATGAAATACCTGGTGTGTCCTTGAATTTACCATTCTTGAGTTGTAGAGCTCGAAAACGAATTGCATTTCTTGTTACTATAATGCCATCTTGTCGTTGCATCAAAATCCATTCATTTAGCTCTTCTTCGAGTTATGGAAAGGATGCTACATCTCCACGACGAGTACGTTTCGTTTTGGGGATTTTTTCAAGACTGTCTTTTTGCTTACACCAAAGTCTAATATTACTCTCTGCTACACCAAATTCTCTCATAGCAACACTGTTATTATGTTCTTCTGCAAACTGCACGACACACAATTTAAATCCTGCTTCAAAAGATGAACGTTTACGTTTCTGTTGGCTCATTTTCAGGCTAGGTTTGTTTAACAAATAATATTTAAAATGAACTGTGGTTAAACTGATACACCTAACTGTGCTCTATCTATCCCACTGTGCTCTATCATTCGGCAATGGAGAGCGCATCATATCTGTGCATAATGCCAGTAATGTAAGTAGCTTTATGCGCAGATATGATGTGCGCTCAGTCGCAGAATGCGAGTGGGTCAAGTAGATTTGGTTGCATGGGCATTAGGTAGTATATATTGTGTGTGCAAGTCTAATAAGATGTTATATTTTTTAGGATCCGCATATAATGCGAACCCCTAACTTTAAGTAGTATTTTTTACCATAAATTTTTCGCATTATACGCGATAATATATGGTAATTACTAAAATTGCTGAATAGCAAATTTATTGAAATTGTCACTTCTTTGATACTTCAGTTTGTTAAGATACTTAACAAACTGAAGCTTTTCATGTAAAGCCACCTAGAAGCTACCCCTACACCCAATTGTTGATGATATAAACCAATCCTACATGCAAATTTTCTAAATATTTGGCAAAATCACTAAGATCCCCTTACACATATTTATTTCTTTTATGTAAAAAAATTCCTTCACCTAATGACACTCTCCTTTAACACACATTTAGGAGTATATGAAGTGTCCTGTGCTTTGACCTGGCTTACTATGGACAGACAGGAAGATCTGTTAACATCATCTCAGAGAACTTAAGACATGCCTTGGATATTCTTTCATGCAGGATTAGATTGAAGAAAACAAATCACTGTACAGAAGTTATTACAAGTCAGAAAGATCGTTTTTGGAATCGGCAGTAGATTTAAAACATTTCCTTAACTTCAACAAGTATGGTTGTATAAATTTACCCAAAATCCGGGAGACAGTAGTTCTAAGATCAAATTAATATGTCAACCCCTGCCCCTCTCTCTCTCTCTCTCTCTCTCTCTCTCTCTGTATTCAATAATAGATAGACCCAATTAAGACTTCTAAATGTTCCTACTTATAACTAATTGTTGCTGTTTGTGTATGGTGACAAACTGTTTATGCTCTGAAGGTGCTAGGTAGAAAACCAGTGAAATCTCAGCAGATGAAGTGAACAAATATATTATTTGATTTCTTATTTATCTTTAAAATTACCTGTGGCATGATTATAAACAACAAATTACACAATAACCAATAATTAACTTTAATGAAATGAAAGTACAGATATTTTGTACTGAAAATAACAGTACATCATCTGTGTGTGTGTGTGTGTGTGTGTGTGTAGAAACAAGCAAATCAAAGAAGTGCTGTTATAATGATTGCAGAGGAATTGTGCCACAAAGTGTGGAAGTTGATGGTGCATGCATGGATTTTGAATCTGTGTGGTGCAAATTTGAAATAAACAGGTTAGTATATCTGATAGGAGGCTGTTATAGGCCAGGGAATGCAGAGAATACTGATTGTGAAATGTTTAGATAAATTAGTTGGGCATGTAAAAAAGAAGGTGATCTTGATGGCAGACCTTAATTATAGGAATATAGACTGGAAGGAGGAGATAGTGTATGGGAAAAAGGAGAGTGAGTTTGTGAAATTTCTGAGAGATAAGTATCTTAAGCAGCACATGATTGAAACAACTAGAGGCTTTAATGTTTTGGATTTGGTGATAACTTCACAGGATGTAATTATTAGAGGTATTGACCCTGCTGCCATTTGGTGAGCGTGATCATGTGGTACTTGTTTGGGAAGTGATGAAACAAGAAAAGTTCGTTGCCAAAAATGGATACATACGGAAGTATAAAGCAGGTGATTATAGGAAGCTCTGTAAGCAGTTAGCATCAGTACGTTATAGATGAGCTGAGTGAGATGTTGATAATGCATGGAAACTCATAAGACAGTATCTGACAAAAAGCAATGTATGGCTGCATACCGAGGGTAAAGCGAGGAAATAGAGTGGGAGTGAAATGGATGAACAGTGAAATCAAGCATGCTGTGCTGGAAAAGAAAATGTTATGGAGGAGGTACAATACAGTGGGTGGTGATCAGATTCATGAAGAGTATAAGGTTCAGGCTAGAAAGGTGATGAGCATGGTAGAGAAAGAAAAGGTGCACTATGAGAGGAGATTGGCTGGTCAGGCCAAGGTTAACTCAAGGGAATTTTTCTGCTACATGACAAGCAAGAGGAAGAATACTTACGGCAGACTAACATTGGTGGATAGTCATAGCTGCAAAGGATATAGTGGGATTATTGAACGAGCACTTTATTAGTGTATATCATGCTGGTATAAATTATCTGGTACAATATATAGAAGAGGCAAGTATTAGGAGAATTGGAAGCAAAAGAAACAGAGGTGTATCAGATGTTGATTGGGTTAGATGTGAATAAGGCTGTGGGAATGGATGACATATCACCACTTATGCTTAAGGAATGTGCATAAGTGGTGATTAACCAGGTCAAGGGCATAACAGTTGGTTATGTCCTTGACTTGGTTATTTAATGAAAGTCTTGCAGTGGGTAGGGTTCCTAAGGAGTGGAAAGAGGAGAAAATAGTACCACTCCACAAGCTAAATAGTACCACTCCAATTATAGGCCAGTCTGTATAATTGCAGTTATACAGACTGTTGTGGTCAAGGAATTGGAGAGATTGGTAAGGAATAGAATACAGAATTGGATTGATGGACATAGCATTCTTTATGATCAGCATTTATAAAGGGTAGGTCCTGTTTCAGTAATTTACTTGCATTTTATGATAAAGTGACGAGTGTGTTAGATAAGGGAGAATCATACACAGTGATATTCTTAGACTTGGCAAAAGCGTTTGATAGATTACCACATGATAAGTTGATGTACAAGCTGCAGAGGATGGGAATAGACAATATATTGGTTAGATGGATTAGAGATTGGCTCTCTGAACGATACCAGCATGTTGTGTATGATGGAGCAGTGTCTTAAAAAAGAAGGATAACTAGTAGTGTGCCCCAGGGTTCTGTTCTTGTGCCCTTGCAGTTTAACTTGTTTGTAAATGATATATCATGTGGACTGATATGGGATCTTCAGTTATTTGCTGATCATGCAAAGTTGGGAAGAATTATAAGTAGCACTACTGATGCTGAATTCCTTCAAGAAGATTTGAATAGACTTTTTACTTGGACAAAAGAGTGGGATTGTAATTTTAATATCAATAAATACAAGGTGTTTCATTTTGGAGTGCAGAAATATGAGGCTGTGTACTATATCGATTTTACCATACTGCAGGAAGTGGATGAAATTAGAGATTTTGGAGTAATGGTTGACAGTAGACTGAAATTTAGAGGGCATATTGCTAGGGTTGCAATGGTTGCACATCGTAGTACTGCTATGATAAGAAGTACTCTAACATGCAAGGATAATGAAGTGGTTGTGCCACTGTATAAGGCACTGGTCAGACCACACTTGGACTATTGTGCTCAGATCTGGTCACCTGGTTTTCGGTGTGATGTGGAGATATTGGAGAGGGTCCAGAGACAAGTGACTAAGGCAATATCAGGAGTTGGGAATACTGGCTATGGAGAGAGGTTGAAGAGATGTGAATTGCATAGTTTGGTGAATAGGAGGAAGAGAGGTGATATGATAGAGACGTTTAAGTTAGGTTGAGGATTTTATCAGATTAATCCAGAGGGGATTATGAAAAGAGTAGAAAGAACCAGAGGTCATTCCTGGAAGTTATGTAAAAGTGTGGTGAAGAAGGGTGTGAGGAGTAGATTTTTTACCTCGAGAATTGTCAGTGAATGGAATGCACCAGAATGTGTTGTTAATGCAAGGAGTGTTAAGGACTTTAAGATTCTATATGATAAATATGTTGTCAGTTGAATGAACCTCCCATGATGAGTCTAATCGACTCCATGGAGGGTGTAATAATAATAATAATAAAGAAATGGGAATACAAGGTACATACAGCAATTGATGGTTTACCAATTTAAAAACTATTCTTGATGGTTACATAAAATGAGAATCTCCCAAACTTTTGGGAGAGAGACAATTGTTTCAATTCAGATTTGGCCGATGTAAAAGGGCTTCACAACTTTCTTTGAAAAGGCATTCATATTTAAAACTGCTTCTTTGGAGAAGATGAACTTTATCCCACCAGATACTGTGTTAGTGTCAATACTATGTTGTGCCAGACCAGACTTTTGAGGTTTCATGTATTCAATACAATATTGATCATTTAATTCTTTTTTTTTCTGCAGAATGGCCTGTCTGCCCAAAGTATGTCAGATTACATTTACAGTGTATCTGGTAAATGCCAGCTAATGATAGAGGTGACAGTTCGCCTTTTGCAGATAGCAACAGATGAGAAATTTTGTTGATAGTAAAATATGTGGGAATAAGGTGATACTTCTTCAAAATTCTACCAGTTGGTTCAGAGATTCTAGAAATATAAGGGATTGGAACCTTGCAGTCTGTTGAAGAATCCTGAGGTATTGAAACATAGGAGTCAATTATCTGCTGGATTTGATTAGCGTTGTAACCATTAAATCCCATTAAAATTTTGATAGTGAGAAGTTCTTGTGTAAGCTTGAGGGAGAGGAGCACACATTATGTGCTCTATTAATTAAAGACTTGATAACATCAATTTTTTGAGAGATGTGATGAGCTGACTTTTGATGAATGTATCTGCCAGTAACAGTAGGTTTTCGATAAACACTGGTTGATAAATTACCGGAGTCTGTGCATGTAAGAAGGATGTCCAAGAATGGTAAACTACCAGTCTTTTCTTTTCCATGGTGAATTGAATTGAATGCATAGATGAAGGCTGTTGATCCATTGTAGGAAAGTGGTAAGTTCATTTTCAGAATGAGGCAAAACAGCAAAAACATCTTCATCATACGAAACCAATGAGAGGGTCAGGGATGAATGGATGAGAACAAGGTATCTTCTAGATGCTTCAAAAAATTGTTTGCCAAAGGTGGAGGCAGAGTGCTACCCATAGCAGTTCCTTCAACCTATCTATAGATCTTATTTTTCTAGCTGAAATATCCTGATTCTATAGCAAATTCAAGGATTTTATAACAGATTCATGGATTTTTGAATTCACAAGAGCTAATTCACCAGAAACCATCAGAAATTTTGGGTGATAGACTGTAAAAAGGGGATATGAGAGAAGCATAATTTTTTAAAAGTTAATTATATGCTCCTTTCTCTGAAGCTGCTAGGGCTTCCTAGAATTCCTATCAGCTTCAGAGAAAGCACCATAGCTTTATTACTAATTCTAGCTTATCTCTCTCTCTCCCCCCCCCTCCCCCCCCCCTCCCCCCACCTTTATATATTATACTTTCACTTTACCCTTCTTTGGGCTCATTACGTTCTCTTCCCTGTCCTTTTGCAGCCAGATTCTAATTTTGAATATTCATTATTTCTTGCTCTTCCATGCTAATTTTTTTTCCCCATAAGAAGGCAGATTTAAAACATCAATGAATTGTTTCTTTATTTGTGTTAAAATCAATCTTTGAATTTATTTCCTTTTTCTTCCTACATCCATTCTCACTTTATTTTTATTATTATTATTTTTTCATTTCATTCTTATATAAGGAATTTGTTTATTCTGTATTACTACTGGAGTCAAGAAATTCCGGTTGTGAGTTTACGACCTGTTCTGAGTTAATTACATTAATTGAATTGCAAAGTTTTGATTTTTTTAAAAAATGTCCTTAGTTAATGTTTTACTGCCAGTTAGTTTCATTGAAACCATGGTTAGCTTTGTATACCAAATACCAAAGAATTTAGTTCTTTTATTTTATAGCTATTAGGATGTCCAGAAGAAATATTATGGGCTGCTCTTATAAACCGAACTATCGTGGCAAAGGGTGAATCTGTAAGTTTTTGTTGTGCTATAGTGAACTTGTAGGAGTTATGATACTTTAATAATAATAATAAAAAAAATTATTGTTGATTTACACCAGCAAAAAGTATGGCAATTAGTTTTCCAGTGATGTATTCCGTTAGCTTCTTCACGACTATAATAGGAGAAATGTAGACAGCAGCTGATACTAAAACACAAATAAATCATTAGAACAGGAATAATTGAAACAAAATAAGTGTAACCATGTGTGACTAATATCACCTATCTCTTTCAAGAATCTGTAGATGATTGTTGAAGTCAAATTCTTATTATTATTTGACACCTCCAGGGAGTCCTAAGACTCATCGAGGGAGGACAGTGTCAAGACATCTAATTAGCGATTTCCAGACATCATTCAAGGTGAGGCCTTGGTTTCTATTAAGGGAGCCATGTGAATGAATGACCATGGTAGATTCCTTAATTTGTTGAGAAAAACACTTTCTTCTAATGGCATGGTGTCTACATCTCATTCAGTAGTATAATTTATCACTTACATATGAAGAATGACTTTTATTCTAGATATTTCATCCAGACCAGAGTTTTCATCTCTTTTATGATTAACATTGCTGAGATGGTTATTTTTTTCCTCACTTCAAAACTTTTCTGATCTATGTAGTCTAGACCAGCGCTTCCCAAACTGTGGGCCGCAGCCCCCTTGGGGACTGTAAGTTTTGTTGAGAGAGCCGTGAAATAATGAGAACAAATTTAAAATGTTTTAAGACTAAGTAGTTCTTTTTTTTTTTAATCTTAAAAGAAATGCATTTAATTTTTATTATTTATTATTTCTTTTATGTTATTTTTTTATATTTTAATGGAAAAAATCGCACATTGAAGTTTGTTCACAAATTTTGCTTCCTGTGTATTTCGGCACTTAATGAATATTAGTAAATATATGCTTATTCATATAAGTTTCATTTGAAAGGTATTGATAAGAAGCACAAAAAAGCTTACAAATGCAAAATCTTGAATATAAACTGTATTTGAATATAAATACAATAAATATTATAATAATATATGTCTCTATTACGATTTTTTTTTTCGATGAGGGGCCGTGAAATATTTTAATTTTTCCAAAGGGGGCCCTGGCATCCATAAGTTTGGGAAGCACTGGTCTAGACCAATGCTTCCCAAACTTATGGAAGTAAAGGGCCCCCCTTTGGAAAAATTAAAATATTTCACGGCCGCCTCGGAAAAAAATTGTAATATAGACATATATTATTATAATATTTATTGTATTTATATTCAATGCAAAACATACACAGCGAATATTGTAAAAATCAAATGCAAATATTACATTTTAACATATTATATACACATTTGACATGGCCATTATCTCATATTTTTATATAAATAGATAGATATATTGCTGTTGTACATTTGCAGTACAAGCACATGAAACGTATGATTAGTAATAAAGAAAGAATTAAAAACATAAAAGAAGTTTATTAACAATTTAATGTGATGGGTGTGTACAATAAATATTACAATAAATATTATAATAATATGTCTATATTACGACAATACTGCTACACAAAAAGTCAATATCAGGTGAAATATTTGAAACTGCAATTCTTAGATTTCTGCTTGAAATGAAACTTATATGAATAAGCATATATTTACTAATATTCATTAAGCGCCGAAATACACAAGAAGCAAAATTTGTGATCCTGCAAAAATGTGTGTTTTTTTTCCATTAAAATATAAAAAATAACAAAAAATAAATAATAAAATAAAAATTAAATACGTTTCTTTTAAGATAAAAAAAAATTGACTTAGTCTTAAAACATTTTAAATTAGTTTTAATTATTTCACGGCCCCCCCTCAATGAAACTGATGGCCCCAAAGGGGGCTGCGGCCCACAGTTTGGGAGGCGCTGGTCTAGACCACAGAAGCATGAGCTCCTGTAAACACCTGGATGTTTGTCAAAGAGAACATTATCCTTGGAAAGTCTGAGGAGGCTATAAGCCATTTGGATCAGCTTGTATGCTCCTCAAATGTTATAATCCTTAAGCAGGTCATTCACTCATGTAGCTTTCTTAACAGAAACCAAGATCCAGATACTACTCAGAATGACTAGTGTCTGGAAATCGCTAATTGTATCTTTTGATACATCTGAATTTAACTTCTGCAACTACACATTCAAAAAAAAAAAAAAAAAAAAGCTGATGCCAGGCATGTATCAGCTACCTCTTTGAAACCGTTGTTAGCTGTTGTCTCTTTTGGTTTTATTTATTTATTTATTTTTTTGTTTTAACATCATAGTTGCATTCTTTATTTCTCCTGTTAAAGGCCTAATGGAGCCACCAAAATATTAATGTTGTGAAATGAACCAGTATTATTTTCTCTGGTGTAAAGTAATGAGTAATAAAATTCTCCTATTATTAAATATTTTAGTCTAATAGTAACAATTAAATATAGTTGGCTTATGGATGTTTTTTTTTTCCACATCCAAAATATTTAGTCAATTATTGACCATTTTCAATGCAATTATGAAATTAATTGTTGTACTGTTCCTTTTTTAAGAAACATGAATGCTTGTATTACAGATTTTAAGATGCTATATGAATCTGGAGAGCTTGATCTGTGTACAGTTACAGACTGAAGCAAAAAAGTAAACTCAGTTATAGCAACATCTGTACAAAAAAAATAATATAAAAAATATAATAGAATAAATAATAATAACAATTATAATAGTTACCATGGTGATATATTTAGCAAGACTGAAAAAACTGAAAACTTTGAGAAAAAACTTTCTCAAAATGAAATTCGAGTCATTCTTATTTAAATTAGACTGACCAGTCGTATCTTCAGCTCTTCTGTACAGTCTTTCTAGTAATAATAATTTAAGAATTATCCAGTACATACTGTGTGGAAGATAATTTGACCTGCAAGTCCTGAATTGTCTCACTCATGAAAATTGAATGTAATCTTGATGCTCTTCTAAGTGCACAATCCATGATGTATTATAATTTTTGATATGTTACAAATGAATCTGCTTTTTTTTCTTTGAACTCTTATATGGATTAAGGTTTCTTCATATTTGAAACATCTTTCATTTGTATGGATACATGGAAGGATTTGTACTTGCAAGAGCTGTTATATGTTGATGAAGGGATAGCTGTGTGTTAATCATTAGAATAGAGTTACACAGAATCAGTTTAATATTTAATTAACTAAGACTGTCTAAATTACAGATTTTTCATGTATATTTTTTTTTTATTCACACACACACACACACATGATTTGATCCTACTGGCATTGTTTTTTACCTGATTGTCTCACGACTTCATACAAGAAAAGATTCTATTCTCCATGTATACCTTCATTTGTCTGAATTTGTTTTTTAAATTTCCAACTGTAATACAGTGGCAGTGGTTAGTGATATATGTTCCACAATATATGTACTTTAACCACTCTTAGTTAATTAAATGTTAAACTGTGATTTTGTGTAATTCTGTTCTGATTCTAAAGAGCAACTGTGGCTTATTCATTAGGGTATTATAGGTTCCTCCTGTCATGGTACATGAAATGCATTTCTAAGGAAGAGACTTAAGTTTTTCATCACCCAAAGCAGTCACCCTAGTCCATTCAACCATACTCTCATAATATACACTTCCCTTTATTACTATCAGCTAGGCCAAGAGAATGGAATGATAGGATTAATAATAATGCCAAAGCTTCATTGTTAATACATGTCCCAGAGAGACTGGTAATAAGGTAAGAGAAGAAGTATTTGTGTTTACATTATGGGTCGCACTTGCCCAGATTTGGTCGCTTTGAATATAAGGCATTTGAAAAATGAATATGTAGAGAGGATGATACAAACAGAAGATGTATCGTTTTGGAACAGAATAGAAGAGGGTTCACAGAAAAATCATCACAAATGTTTTATTTGAGTAGGTCAGTACCTATCAGCCAAGTGGCAGGTTGTCATGTATATTTACTAATGCTAAAACAGAAGAATATAATAAATTTAGTTTAATCCTTTATCCAAGTGAGAACAAACAAAGTTTGCACCTGAAAATATCTTCAGGACTGAATATGGTGTTGTCAACATTAAAACAAAAGAAATTATTTGTGTCATCGATATATCAAATTTGTCCACACACAGTACTGAAATGTTGTAGGTTTGTGAATACTACCACATGCGCATACAATAAAGTTATTGTATGCGCATGTGGTTTGTTTTTATATATATATATATATATATATATATATATGTGTGTGTGTTAAAGATACCAAGCAATTTTATAAGCTAGGTTTTTTAATCCTTTTTCCCAAGTAAGCAAACAGACAAGTCAAGTTTGCGGCTGCACATAGTGCAACTCGTGGTAAAGGTGGAGCAAGTTCTGATCACTTTTCTTAGAAATTTCCCCTAATGCAAAGCAAATTTCCTTGTGGAAATGTATGATGCTGTGCATTAAGGTAATGGTCACTACCCATACCGGTTTTGACCTTTATTGAGGTCTCGTCAGTGGGAGCCAGACCTAAAACATGCCAAGGGTGAAGTAATACAGAACTTATAAATATTTTACCTAAACAAGTTGCAATAAGGTGCTTTGATCTCATTAAATAAAAATCTCAGGATGAGAGTAATATGTAGAAAGTTTTTTACCTTGGGTATATAATATGTTAAAGTTACCAAGCAATTTTATAAGCTAGGTTTTTTAATCCTTTTTCCTAAGTAATCAAACAGACAAGCAAGTCAAGTTTACGGCTGCACGTAGTGCAACTCATAGTAAAGGTAGAGCAAGCTCTGATCACTTTCCTTAGAATTTTCCCGTAATGCAAAGATCATATCCTTGCAGAAAAACTTTCTACATATTACTCTCATCCTGAGATTTTTATTTAATGAGGTCAAAGCACCCATTGCAACTTGTTTATGTAAAATATTTATAAGCTCTGTATTACTTCACCTTTGGCATGTTTTAGGTCTGGCTCCCACTGACGAGACCTTAATAAAGGTCGAAACTGGTATCTGTAGTGCATAGCATCATCATGCTTTGCATTAGGGGAAAATTCTAAGGAAAGTGATCAGAGCTTGCTCCACCTTTACCATGAGTTGCCTAGTGTTGCACTATGTGCAACCACAAACTTGACTTACTTGTCTGCATAGTTTAAGGTTTTGAAATTTGTTAAGCAATGATGGAATGCAAAGTATATATAATGCTTACTTGGGAAAAAGGATTAAAAACCTTGCTTATAAAATTGCTTGGTATCTTTAACATAATGCATACCCAAGGTAAAAAATTTTCTACATATATGTAGAAAGTATTTTTACCTTGGGTATAGTTATGTTAAAGATACCAAGCAATTTTAAACCTGGTTTTACTCCATTTCCCAAGTAAGCAAACAGACAAAATGTCAAGTTTGCGCCTGCAAGTAATGCAAGTCTAGCTGATCCTACAGGTAGTGCAAGACCAAGGCAACTCGTGGTAAAGGTGGAGCTAGCTCTGATCACTAATCTTAATTTTTACCCTTAATGCCAAAACACATCTCCAAGAAGGGGATGTATGATGTTTTGTATTAAAGGCAAGGGGCCACTACCCAGACCGGTTTCGACCTTTATTGAGGTCTCATCAGTGGGAGCCAGGCTAGAAATACCAAGAATTAGTAATACAGAGCTTGTAAGTATTTTACCAAAACAAGTTACCATAAGGTGTTTTAACCTTATTAAATAAAAATCTCAGGAGGAGATATAAATGTAGAAAGTATTTTTACCTTGGGTATAGTTATGTTAAAGATACCAAGCAATTTTAAACCTGGTTTTACTCCATTTCCCAAGTAAGCAAACAGACAAAATGTCAAGTTTGCGCCTGCAAGTAATGCAAGTCTAGCTGATCCTACAGGTAGTGCAAGACCAAGGCAACTCGTGGTAATTCTTGGTATTTCTAGCCTGGCTCCCACTGATGAGACCTCAATAAAGGTCGAAACCGGTCTGGGTAGTGGCCCCTTGCCTTTAATACAAAACATCATACATCCCCTTCTTGGAGATGTGTTTTGGCATTAAGGGTAAATATTAAGATTAGTGATCAGAGCTTGCTCCACCTTTACCACGAGTTGCCTTGGTCTTGCACTATCTGTAGGATCAGCTAGACTTGCATTACTTGCAGGCGCAAACTTGACATTTTGTCTGTTTGCTTACTTGGGAAATGGAGTAAAACCAGGTTTAAAATTGCTTGGTATCTTTAACATATATATATATATATATATATATATATATATATATCAAGAAAGAATATTTAACTATAGAATAACACATATGCCACAGTAAAGAACTTTCTTATTATGTATGTATTTCGTCTTGTATCACAAGACATGATCAGTACAAATAACAATAGGAACTGAATTCAAAGACCAAAAAACAGTAGTGTGCATGCTTAAATTGGAATCCCTCTACATATACAGTCATGTTTTCATGGATTGAAAACTACTACTGGGCTGAAATTGAAATTACTTAAATTAAAATATAGCAGATAAATTATTGAATACAATTGAGGATAACAATTATCTTTATCCTCAGTTGTATTCAATAATTTATCTGGTATATTTTAATTTAAGTAATTTTCATTTTAGCCCACCATGAATTCAAAAAAGCATGCTTAAATTGGAATTCCTCTATGTATACGACTGTATACGTTGAGGGATTCCAATTTAAGCATGTGCATTACTGTTTTTTTTGTTTTCTGATGATGATGAATTCAATTCCTATTGTTGTTCGTTAGTTGTACTGATGATGTCTTATGATATATAAGACAAAATATTTACGTAATAAAAAAAGTTATTTACTGTGGCATACATGTTATTCTATAGTTATGGATATCCCACAGGCTTCACTATATAAAAAAGAATACGTAGTTAAGTTAATATTGATTTAAATAACAGGTTTTTCATTCCTTTTATTCTTTATATTCAGTTCTTTTAAATTCATATACTTTGCTTAATTTATTTTTTCATTATTGGTTTTATTCTTGCTTTTTGATGATCTGATAAGTAATTTTATACTTAGCAGTACGTGAAACCAGTGGCGTGGCTAGAGCTGTTGTCACCCGAGTTTGCCGCCCCTCTCAATACACACCAAAAATACTACAAAAAGTACACGACGTATAGGGAAATAAATTAAAACACTATGTTTATTTTTGAAGTAAAACTTTAATTTCAACATTCTAAATGTTATTTTTCTTGCTTTTCTGTTAGCAAAATCGTCGATGACATTGGTGAAGTCTATTTCATAGTAATGTAGGTAATTCTTAATCAAATTTTATTTAAAAAAACTCCTCTCACAACTAGCAACACTTACAGCAATTGTGAGGAAAATTTGCAGTAGTATTACAATACTTGGAACTGAGTTCTCGAGACTGTATTTTAAAATTAACTGCAAAAGTTCAAAAAGGTTCAAAGTGCCGCCCGGGGCAGACCACCCCCTCCGCACTCCCCCTAGCTACGCCACTGCGTGAAACCACTCAGAGGGGGAAAAAATGTGGAGTTTAGAAGAAATTGTTCCTTCATTTCATGATGTTAAGTCCCCCCCTGAACGGGCCGTGACCCAGAGTGGGTGTGAGGCTCATAGCTGATGCTGTCTCCGTCGGGTGTGATCTCCTTTGAGTTAGGTTGCTTGGAAGTGCAGCTCTAAGAGGGTGGTAAACTCCACCTAAGGATAAATACATCCATGAGACTGATAGCAAATGAGCAAATGTGAGGGAAAGTTGCAAGAAGTTAGTTTCTTTATGTTCACTGCTTGTAATTATATACTGTCTGAGCTTCATTTCTGAAGCAGGTTTTTCATCCTGTAAACTCAAGAAAATTGACCATAGAACCCACATTATTTCAGACAGTAATATATTCTGTTAGGGTTAGGTACCAAGAAATTGCAGCACTTGTTTACCAGTCTCTTCATCAGTGGTTGCCTATAATTAGTGATAGACATGGGCCAGCTATCTCTGATTGGCTGCTGGTGGAGATTGAACTGCCCACTCAGTCTCCAAAAGCTAGATAGGGTTTAAAGGCTTCACCTACTTCCTATAAAGGAATAAACGATGTTAGCATATTATAATAATAATAAATATAAAAAATAGTTAAATTATTATTATTATTGAAAGTTTTTTCACTTGGTTAAACTATAAATTAAAGATGCCAAGAAATTATATTCTTGGTTTCATTCTTTATCCAACTGTAAGCAAACAAAGTTTGTGCATGAAGTCACTTCAAGACTCGGCTATTTGTATATAGAGGCTGATACTAAGGCAATTGATGTGAAGTCATCAGCCTCTATACAAGTAGCCCTATCATGAAATGACTATGCACTAATATTGTTTGCCTACACTTGGATAAAGGATGAAACCAAGAATATAATTTCTTGGCATCTTTAATTTATATTATACTCTTCATGGAGTTGGCAGACTCATTGTAAAATTTAGTAGGACAGATTTGTTTTCAGTTTTATTAAACTGACAACATATCTGTCCTACCAAATTTTAAAATGCTTAACGCTCCCTGCATTAACAACATATTCTGGTAATGTGTTTCATTCACTGACAATTCTCCATCTAAAAAATCTTCTCCTCACAACCATCTTCATCACACTCTTGCACAACTTCAAGGAATGGCCTTCTACTCTTTTCATAGTCCACTCTGGATTAATCTAATAAAATTCCCACACTAACTTAGTCTCTGTCATATCACCTCTTTTCCTCCTCTGCAATTCACATTTCTTCAACCTCTCTCTCTCTCTCTCTCTCTCTCCCTCCATAGCCAACATTCCAGAGTCCTGATATTGTCTTAGCCACTCTTCTCTTGATCCTCTTCAATGTTTCTATATCACATTGAAAACTAGGTGACCAAATCTGTGCACAATAGTCCAAGTGTGGTCTGACCATACTTTATACCTAGTCTGGCCATGAGGTTTAAAGAGTAGTTAAACAGTGCATACTTGTTAGAAATTAGGTCCTTGGTGCAGATGGAATTTCATCAGAGTTAATTAAGACTACAGGGGATGGAGGGATAAGAGTGTTTTATAGATTACAAGGGAAAACAAGATCATGGCGTAGATATTGAAAGAAGTCTGTTTTCATACCACTACATAAGAAGGGAAATATGAAGGATTGCAGGAACTATAGAACTATTAGTTTAATATTTCATGCAAGCAAGATTTTATTAAAGATCATTCTAAACAGGATTGAGGCCAAAGTTGAGGCAGAGATGCCTGAGGAACAAGCAGATTTTAGGAAATGAAAGGGTATTGGAGATCAGATCCTTTGCCTTAGCAGATCATAGAAAAGTATAAATAATTTAGACTCCCTATAGTAGTGTGCTTAAAAGACTACTGTAAAGCTTTTGACTGTGTTCAGCATGTGAAACGATGGGTTTTCCTTAATACACTATCAGGTCCATAGCTACAGGGAGCAATATGCCACATAAGAACAGGTGTTGGATTAACTGATGGGTTTCAGGTTGGAAAGGGAATTAGGCAAGGATGTCTACTTTCTCCACACCTGTTTAGTATCTATGCTGAGGATATTGTGTATAGCATTGGATGAGCTCAAGAGAGGAATTAGGATAGGTGGTAGGTTGATCAGTAATCTGAGATATGCTGATGATATAGCACTCCTTTGTAATGACAAGGAAGAACTAGGACAAATTCTCGACAAAGTTAATGAGATCAGTAAGAACAGAGGACTTCAGTTCACTCCTAGCAAGATAAATCTAGCAAGATTTACCCAGTGCAATCTAGTAAGATTGTGGTTTCCAAAGGAAATACAGACAGGGAAGCTCCTGAGAAACAAGTGTACTTTAATAGAGAAAGAATTGAAGAAGTCAACAAGTTTGAGTATCGGAAATCCATTATTAAAGTGAAGTGAAGAATTGCTGTTCGAAAGATGTCAGAAGAAGATTAGGAATGGCTAAAACAACAGAGACTTGTCTAAAATCTGGGAGGATGGATCTGTCTCCATGGGTGCAAAGTTTGAGGATTTTGGATTCAGCTGTTTTTTCCAACAGTGACTTATGGATGTGAAACTTGGAACCTAAAGAAGTGTTATAGGAAAAGGATAGCAGCTTTTGAGATGTGGTGTTATAGAAGGCTGTTGAGGATATCATATAATGAAAGGTGGACAAATGGATGGGTGCCAGAATGGATCATTAGAACTTTAAGGCTCCTTAAGGATATTGACAGAAGAAAGTTAAAATACTTTGGACACATTGCAAAGATGGAAGGAGGAATTCTTAGAACAGTAATAGAAGGTAATGTTCCTGGAAGAAGAGAAAGGGATAGACTGTCAATGAGATGGATGGATGTTGTTTGTCTACAGTGACTGAGCTTCAGAGAGTTGAAGCCTCCAGAAAATCATACATCAGAAATAAAAGGCGATGACTGGTGTGGCACATCACCAAGCATCTGTTGATGACCAATAAACAGATAGATGGATACTTCTTAACTCCCAAGTGAGATACTTTTTATAATACCTGTCAAGCTATCCTCTGACTCTACCATAGTTTCCTGTCTTATAGTCCCATATGTTTATTATTATTATTATTATTATTCAGGCCTCCAAGGAGTCAAAAGACTCATCGAGGGAGGTCCTTTCTAAGACATAAAGTCTGTCAAGACTCATCGAGGGGAGGTCCCCCCCTGAGAAACACAAAGTTTATCATACCACTCCTTAAACCCACTGACCGTTCTCGCTCCCACCACTCCATCAGGCAATGCATTCCACGGCTCAACCACCCTCCACACAAAGAAACCACTCCTTACAATGTTGCTCACAGTTTCCTTTCGTAACTTCCAGGGATGGCCTCTTGTCATCACTCCTTCCCACTGATCAACCAAGCGAAAGAACTCCCCAGTGTCAACCCTGTAACCACCTCTCAACAGTTTAAAAGTCTCAATCATATCACCTCTCCTTCTTCTATCCACCAAACTCTGCAGTCCACATTCTCTCAGCCGATCCTCATAACTATCCTTGTACAGTCCTGAAACCATCTTTGTCATCCGTCTTTGTATCCTTTCCACAGTTAATTTATCCCCTTCAAATCCTGGGGACCAAATCTGAGAACAATAGTCCAAGTGTGGTCTGATCAGAGACTTATACAACGGAATGATAACCCTCTTATCTCTGCAGGTCAGTGTCCTTCTCATAATAGCAGCAATCCTCTGTGTTACCTTCACCACCTTTGCAATATGTCCCCTAAACTTCAGGTTTCTATCAATCATCAACCCCAGATCTCTTGTCTCCCCTACTTCCTCCAGTATAACTCCTCCCATAGAGTATGCAGCATCCCATCGATGTTTCCCAAACCTCAAGACCTTACATTTTGCTGCATTAAACTGACACCCCCCATTCATTTGCCCATCTATCTAGCTTATTTAAATCCTCTTGCAGGGCTACCACATCTGCACTATTACTAATAATCCTTTCAAGCTTCGCATCATCTGCAAACAACTGAATATCCCCCTGCAATCCACTGGCTATGTCATTGTGTTTATGTTCCTTTCTTCTTGAGGCTTCACACACTTGACGCTTCACCTCTGTCAATATCCTGTGATAATTTTCCCTTATCAATAGGGAGAAGATATTGTCATCAATTATTGTTTTGAAGTTACAGCTGAAGCAACTGTGGCCAGTATACTGTTACTGTTATTGCATGTTATCTTTGACAATTTTGCTTATGTGAAACCTGAGTAACATGGAGGAAAGGCTGAAGCTCTTATAAAGTTTCTTCACATCCTAGATGTAATTCATATACATATCTTCCCATCTGAAGGGCATGTTTAACAATGTCCTTCAGATGGAATGATCAAGAGTTACAGAGAAACACTGTTTATCCGTAACTCGCTACCATCATGAGCTATGTTTGGGAGTTATTGCTGGATAATGGTACCTCTTTTTTTTTATTTATTATTTTTTTTTTGTATTCTTGAGTTCTGTGCTACAGCACTTGATAATGTAATTTGCTTAAAGCTTTTATTATTTTCTCAGTTTTAAGATTTTACTACTCAAAGCTTTTCTCTACATTTCCACAGGTGAGTGAGAATAGCTGGTTTTATTTTTATGAAATGAGATAAACAGAAAAAATTATTTTATGAATATTACTTCTCTGAATCCTGAATTGTATGTGCTGTTTAAGGTTTAGATTATTCAGAAACTTGATAACTTATTACATGATATTTTAAATAAAACTGTATAATTTTATTTTTTGTGTTTAATTTTTTAATCTCTGTTGATTTATAGTTGAAAATTAGGCACAACGAGGTTTTTTTTTTAATGCTATTTCAGTTGTGCAGCCCACTAAACAGAGATCAAGCTATCTATGCAAGGGATGCACTAGCTAAAGCCATTTATGAGCGACTTTTCACATGGCTTGTGGAGAAACTTAACACCTCTTTACAAAATAAGGTAAATATTTTATTCTCCCTTCATGTCAGAATACCATCTAGTACCTAATGATGATGCTTTTTTCAATCTGCATTAGTGTTTTTCATCTGAAAATAGGAACAAGTTTTCATTTAGTGCTTGAATTTTATTAAATTTCATAAATTTATTTTGCTAATTAGCAGTTGGAAAATATAGCCTAAAACTATCATTTTACATCATTTACCTTGTGCAAGGAAAAACATTCATATGACTTTCTGGATTGCTCTTTTTCTGTTTTCAAGATTTGGACAGGCATATATTTTTTTTAATTTTATGTAAATTATCAGCATTTAAGGAGGATAAATATAATTTTATTTCTTATATTACACTCATCATTTCATCATCCCTATCAAAGACATGATTGGAAGATAACAGCAACAAAAAAAAAAAAAAAACTTAATATATCACTAAATATAAGACCAAGAAATAGAATTAAATCAGATTTATTATCTATAAATTGCTCATTCGAAAACCTTGTTGCTTTAAAATTTAAAGAAGGAACACTATTAGAAACACTATTTAACTATAGAAACACTATATTAGAAACTATTCTTGACCATCTTGAATATGTAGACTCTTTAAGAAATATTGTATTTTAAAGTATGTTTTAAAAATGCATTATTATAAGGAATTTCTGTATTCAACATAATTTGCATCTGTTGTACGTGTAACTTCATCATGCCCCACTTCCCTCAGTGTAATGTAATAAATTTAAACAGAAATTATTTAAATAATTATTTAAATAATTATTTAAAAATTTGCCATGAAAATTTCTAGATAAATTTATGTTTCTGATTTTGATAGTTATCCTATAATAACAACTGCACTAATATATTTTCAAATAATACTAATAATTATTATTAGTAACATCTGATGTGCATGGAATAAGAGACTTATCATTGGAGATACACACTATTGCACAAAATGCTCATCCAACTGTGCTTTAAGCTGATTCAATGTTTCTACATTCACACTCAGGCAATGCATTCCACTCATCAACCACTCTCCATGCAAAGAACCTTCTCCTCACTCCTCTGCTCACATCCTCCTTATACAATTTCCAGCAAGAGGCTTTTGTTCTACCTCCCTCTTCCATTCTATGAAAAATCTCTTCTATGTCAACCTGATAACAACCTCTGACTAGCTTATATGTCTCAATCATATCCCTCCTCCTATTCACAAGACTTTGCAATTTACATTCTCTCAATCTATCCTTGTACTCCACATTCCAGACACCACTAACTACCTTTGTGAATATTCTCTGGACCCATTCTAACATATCTTTATCACCGTGAAAACCTGGTGTCCAATTCTGTGCATAATAATCCACATGAGACCTGATCAAGGTCTTATATAAAGGAATCATAACTTCTTTATTTCTGAATGCAAGTTCCTCTGCATCATCACTATCATCCATTGGCAGTGATGACATCACAATTTCTTTAGTGTGGCTCTTGAATTTCAGGTCCTTGTCCACCACACTCCAAAATCTCTCATCTCCTCTACCTCCAAAATTTTGTTACCAAGTGTATATATATACTTTGCATTCCATCATTGCTTAACAAATTTCAAAACCTTAAACTATGCAACATTGAACTGACACTTCCCCTTACCTTCCCATTCATATAATCTCTTCAAGTCCTCCTGTAAGGCCATAACATCTTTTTCTCTACATTATTCTCCCCAATTTTGTGTTATCTGCAAACAGCTGCATATCACCAGTTAAACCCATCCCAAGGAGAGTAAGACAGGAGAGATTAAAGAAGTGGATATGAATGGGGAAGTGAGTGGTATGAGTATAGAAAATGAGAGAATGGGTGTGCAAGAGGAGCAGGGAAACGGGGAGGCTCAGGGTGGACAGGGGTACACAGCATGAGAAAGGTGGATGCTCCAAGAGGAGGTGAGAGCATGTGTAGGCAGGAAAGAAATGGGATGACCAGGGATCAAGAGGAAACAGATGGAATTGCAAAGGGTTCTAAAATGAAGAAGCAGAAAGGGAAATGGCCCCAGTCCAGCATGGAGAGAGACCACTGATACATCGAGTGAGTGGTATCAGTGGAACTAGCTGTAGATCCAGAAATGAGCTGTTGTGTTTGTATACCAATGCTAGAAGTATAAGAAACAAGGCGGATGAAATGGTTGCACTAATTGTGTCTGTTCACCCAAAGATTGTCGGAATAAGTGAGACATGGTTAGATGAGGATGACATCCTGACAGGAATAGATATGGAAAGGTGTGATGTGTTTCGTGAGGATAGAAGGGGTAAAAAGGGAGGGAGGAGTGCTATTGATGATAGAGAAAGAGTTATGTCCATACAAGGTAGAGATGCAAGAGGGAAATAGGGCCAGTGGTTTTGAGGCAGTATGGTGTGAGATAGAGGTCAATAGAATCAAATACTTGGTGGGATGTTGTTATAGACCTGGTAATGTGTATGGTGGTGATAGTGAAATGTATAGTCAAATAAGCCAAGCAAATAAGAAAAGGGTGATCATTATGGGTGATTTTAATTATGGCAATATAGACTGGAATGACGAGATAGCAACTGGAAGTAAAGAAAATGAGTTTCTTGAGTTTTTGAGGGATAACTACCTCAGCAGTATGTAACAGAGGGCACACGAGGATAAAGGGTCTTGGATTTGGTCATCTCATCAGAGGATGTAATTATAAATGAGGTGTCAAATCATTCACCAATTGGTGAAAGTGACCATGAGGTGATTACCTGGGTGGTTGCCAGCAGTGCAAGGACCCCTGTGAAAAAAAAGTATATGTGGAACTACAAGGAGGGTGATTATGAAGAGCTCAGGAGACAGCTTGCAGGTGTAGCATGGAATGAGAAGTTAGCTGGAAAAGAGATCAATGCAGCTTAGGGGATTTTCAAAAACTATTTAGGTAGATGCAATGTCTAAATGTATTCCACGGGTGAGAAGGTTAAATAAGGTAGATGTGAGATGGATGAATAAAGAGATTAAGCATGCGATACAGAGAAAAAGGGCATTGTGGAGAGCATAAGAGAAGTGGAAGTAACCAATTTCATGAGGTCTACAAAGACCAGGCAAGGAGGGTGACTTGGTTGGTGAGAGTAGCTAAAGAGAGGTATGAACAGCAGTTAGCTAATGAAGCCAAAAAGAATCCTAGGGAGTTCTTTCGATATGTAGCCATCAAAAGAAAGAATGATTATGGAAGGATGACATTGATTGGAGGAAATGGTGTAAAGACAGCTTTGCAGAATGTGTGGTGGAGATACTTAATGAGCAGTTCAGTTCATAAAGATCTTTCACTCTTGTGAATGTGACTTCATGGAGAGATTGAGAGCAGTTGATAATGGGAAGGAGAGACTGACTGTAAGTGAGCAAGAGGTGTTTGGGGAGTTGAGTAAACTAGATATAAATAAGGCTGTGGGACTTGATAATATATCACTGTGTATTCTGAAGGAATGTGCCAGAGAGTTGACACCTGCCTTGACATATTTTTTTAATAAGAGTCTTGCACTTGGTCAAGTTCCTAAAGAGTGGAAGGAGGGCAAGATTGTGCCACTTCATAAAGGAGGTGATTGAACTCAAGCATCAAACTATAGGCCTATCTGTGTGTCAGGTGTTGTGGTTAAGTTGTTGGAGAAGCTTGTGAGAACTAGGATCCAGAGTTGGGTTGACAACAATAGTATCATCATTGATGGACAGCATGGATTTGCTAAAGGGAGGTCGTGTTTTAGTAATCTACTTACTTATTACAATAAAGTGACTGCTTCCTTGGACAGAGGAGAAGGATACACAATGATATACTTGGATTTCACAAAAGCTTTTGATAGAGTACCTCATGATAAGTTGACAGTCAAACTAGAGCAGATGGGGTTGGATATTAGATTAGTGCATTGGATTGGAGACTGGCTATCTGATAGGTATCAACAAGTTGTGTATGGGGGTGCAATATCCAGGAAAAGGAAAGTCACTAGTGGAGTGCATCAGGGTCTGTTTTAGGGCCATTACTATTTAACTTGTATATTAATGATATTGGCGAAGATTTGGATGGAGATATTCAGTTGTTTGCAAATGATGCAAAGTTGGGACGAACCATAAAGAGTAGTGAAGATGTTGTGGCCTTCCAAGAAGACTTGATTGGACAAGCAAATGGGGATGTGAGTTCAATGTTGCAAAATGTAAGGTTTTAAAATTTGGAAAACAAAGATGGGATGCAGAATTTATGCTTGGTGAGAATATATTGTCGGAGGTAGAGGAAATAAGAGATCTGGGGGTGATAGTGGATAAGGATCTAAAATTTAGGGGACACATCGCCAAAATTGTGAAGACAACACAAAGACTTCTGGGAATGATGCGGAGGACACTGACGTGTAGAAGTAGGGAGATTCTTGTTCCACTGTATAAGGCTTTGATTAGGCCACACATGGACTATTGTGCCCAGATTTGGTCACCGGGTTTTCAGAAGGATGAAGAGATGTTGGAAAGGGTCCAAAGGCGACTGACTAAAATAGTTTCTGACCTCTGGAATGTTGAGTATGAGGAAAGATTGAGAAGATGTAATTTGCAGAGTCTGGTGGAGAGAAGGAAGAGGGGAGATATGATAGAGACCTAAAAGTTGGTAAGGGGTTGTTATAAGATCAAGTGGAGAAGTTCAGTCCCTGATCTCCCACTATTCTCTGAATAGTGGGAGATCAGGGGAGAACCAGAGGTCATCCCTGGAAACCGTATAAAGAGGGTGTGAGTTGGGGAGTGAGAGCCAGGTTTTTTTTTCATGCAGAGTTGTGAATGATTGGAATGCCTTGCCTGAGAGTGTGCAAGGAGTTTGAGTGTGTTTAAGACACGGTATGATGAGATGTGCGTGTGATAAAAGGACCTCTCAGATGAGTCTTTGACTCCATGAGGTCTTGTTTAATAATAATAATAATAATAATAATAATATCATTAGTATACAAGTTGAACCACAGTGGCACTAATAGAAATCCCTGCAGCACAATACTTCTGACTTTGCTCTCCTAGGATTCTGCACCTGCTCACACAACTTGTTGATACCTATCTGAGAGCAAGTTACCTATCCAATTCACTAATTTATCATCCAATCCAATATGCTCAGTTTAGTTACTGAAGTGTGTGGCAGCCTATCAAAAGCCTTTGCAAAAGCTAAGTGTACAACTGTATATGCATTTCTTTGTCCATTACATTTGTCCCCTTATAGTACATTGGTGAAACATGACTTCAGTTAATCTTCAGAGAATACTACTGTTATTGATCCATTTATGTATGCTAGTTTGTACTAACCTCTCCAATACCTTAACTACAACTCCAGATGTACAGATTGGTCTATAATTAATAGCCATAGCCTTATCACTACCTTTATGCAGTAGAACAATTTCACCTATTTTTCACTCTTTTGGGGCCTGTGCTGTTGTAAGGATTACTAAACAGGCATGCCAGTTCTACCACCAACTCTCTGGAACATTCCCTTAAGACATGTAGTGATATATCATCAAATCCTATTGCCTTATTGGCATCAAGCTTTTTTATTTACCATAATATACCTCCTGCTCGCTCACGATTAAGCCATTCTCTCTTATTTCCTCTATACAGTCATACCCCGACTTACATGAATCCAGAGTTACGCAGTTTCTTATATGTACGTATTCCCGTCCCGCTTCAACCCTCACCACTAGTTGTATCTTTCAGGTGCCGTCCGCATTCGCCAGTCTCGCACATGCTGTGAACAAGCACTTATGTGTTTCGCGCGGTCTCCATTCATACAAGATTTTTATAGTCTACAAACCTTGCGATTGTTTAATGTTATGTTCTTGATAAAAATTTTATCACATAAAAAATAATAATGTCATCCAAAAGAAGCAAGTCCGATTCTTCTACAGCTAACAAGAAAAGAAAAACATTGACTTTGGAAACAAAACTCAACATTATTAAGGATTTTGAAGGCAGAATGAAAATTTGTGAGCTAGCAAAGAAATTCGATCTACAGGAATCCACAGTAAGGACAATCATAAAAGAAAGGTTTACAGATTTTGGAGGACAAAGATTCTAATGAGGAACGAATTGTAGCCACAAGGCAAGGAATAAAAATATCATTAGCTTGCTATGAAGAAATTTTGCGTGACAAGAAAAAGACATTATGCCGTCAGACGAGTCTATTAGATTTTATGAAACCATCGACATCGAAATAACTTTCTTTTTTTTATGTACGAAAAACTACAATTAGGATTATATTTCTTAAAAAATATAGATGTTTTTGTAAACCTTTGGTCCCAATTGTATGTTTGTATATATAAATTACATGCAAAATTATACCCCGAGTTATGCAAATTTGACTTATGCGCTTTTTGTTGGTCCCACCTACCACGTAACTTCGGGGTTTTTACTGTGCTTGAGTTTCCCATGATTGCACCCTGATGAGGATGGAATCATGGGAAACTCCTATATAAATTGTTTTCTGAATACCTTAACTACATCTTCTACCCTAGTTACTATTTTGTCATTATCAATCATTAACATCATATTACCATAATCATTCTTCCTTCTATTTGCCACATATTTGAAAAACTCTTGTTTTGTTCTTGATCTGATTTGCTAATTTCTGTTCATGCTGTAGTTTTGCTGTTTTTAATAGCTGAGTCACTTTCCTGGCCTTTCCTTTATACTCCTTGGTATCAATCAGTGATATCAGTTGATTGATACCATTGATTGATATTGATTGATTCATCTTGTATTGCCTCCACAGCATTCCCTTCTAAATTTTCTGCTTAATCTCTTCATTCACTCATTTGATACCTACTTTATTCGGTAGATGTATGGAATGTATTTGCACATAGATGTTGTTAAATATCTTTTGGTCAGATCCTATGCAACACATATCTCTCTTCCTTAACACCTCATTCCATGCTATAGCTCCGAGCCATCTCCTAAACTTTTCATAATCACCAGTCTTTTAATTTTACATATATCCTTTCCTCATAGGTCTTCATATGGCTAACCACAACTCAGGTGATCACTTCATGATCACTCTCCCCACCTGGAGGAACGTGCAGAACCCCACTCACAATCACATCGACTGATAAAATAATCAGATTGAAAACTCTCAGTTCTCATGTACCTTCTTTTACATACTGCCTAAGATGGTTGTCACTCAAGAAATTCATTTTCCTTATTTCCAAATGCTGTCTCTTCATTCCAGTCTATACTGCCATAATAATCACCCATCCCTTGTTCACTAACCCAATTTTCTTATACATTTCTTCATCGCTATACTCTACTTTCCCTGCCCTATAGCAACATTCAACTAAATCTCTCATCTTATCAACCTCTACCTCACACCATACTCACTCAGAATCATTGCCTCTGTTTACATCTCGCATCTTCACTTTGTACGGAAATAATTCCCCTGCTATCATGAACAGCATCCCCTCCCTTCTTATCCTTTCTATCCTCACGAAAAATATAATATATTCAGTTTCTATTCCAACCATGTTTCACTTATTCTAACAATTTTTGGGTGAATAAACTCAATTGGCAAAACCATTTTATCTCCCTTATTTCTGATGCTTCTGGCATTAGTAAATAAACACAGCAGTTCACTTTGTTTGTCTGTAACCAGTCCTGCCCATGTCACTTGTTGGTCATGCATTCCCCATTCCTAATGCATTTATCACTACTTACTCTATATTCTCACACTCAGCTACACCCCATATATCCCAGTCCATCCTATTCCCTTCCTGATCATCATCATACACACATTTATTGCATGTAGGAGGATTCCTGCAAGGCATAGGGTAGAAGACCAAAGCTAATTATGAGAGAAATCTATTTGAGGCCAAAATAAACCCTAGAGGTCTTTTTCTATCTGACAAGTAAAAGGACGAATAATTATGGAAGGATGACTTTTAAAAGTGCTGATGGTGAGGAGGTAACAGAAGCAACCCAAATAGTTCAATTACTAAGTAAGCATTTTCAGGGATGTACTATCTTGGCGATGACATTGTAATATCAGATGTAACATTGACTGATGGAAAAATAGAGGTTGAAGAAATTGAGATGCTTAAAATATTGATTTCAATGTGAATGCACCCATGGGATTAGATGGCATGTCAACCTCTGTGTTACAAGGATGTGCATGAGAATTATCAGCTCCTTTCACCAAGCTGTTTTATTTAAAGTGACAGTGGAGTTGGATAAGGGGAAAATGGTTACTCAGTTATACTGCCAAATATTACAAAGCATTTGACAGAATTCTGCATAAAATTCTCTTGCATAAATTGGAGCAAATGGGAATGGATATGAATTTGGCAATTTGGATTAGAGGGTGGCTGATGGACAGATTTCAAAGAGTAGTTTATGGAGGAGTCATGTCCAGGAGAATAATAGTGATTATAATTTGGATTTGGACAGAGGAATGAAAGAGAAGAAAGACTTATTGAATGTGCAGAAGAAAATAACCTCTTTATTATGAACAGCTTTTTCAAGAAGAAAATCAACCGAAAATGGACTTGGAGAAGTCCAAATGGACAAACTTACAATGAAATAGACTTCATCCTCTCCAACAGAAGATATATAATAAATAATACTGAAGTGCTTAATAGATTTAACACAGCAAGTAACCACATACTAGTAAGGGCAAAAGTATGGATCAACAAAAAATGGAACGGAATAAGCTCATAAGAAAAAAGTCCAATTTAGTGAATCTACAAAACCTCTACCACAATAAAAGCTGTTATAGAGAATCACTCAAAAATGAACTGAAAAAGTTAAACACAGCTACTACCATCAATGATGCTAATGAAATATTAACAAAATCTATCTTGAATTGTGCACTAGAAATAGGAGGTGTAAAAAGGCACTAAGGAGAAGAGAAACTAAGACAGGAAACCTTAGATCTGATGAAGAAAAGAAGAGATATGAAAAGAAATTTGAATGACACCAATAAAATAGAATATGCGGAAATTTGTAAAACTATACGTAAAAGGATGAAACATGAACTTAGATTGTATAATACTAGGAAAATTAAAGAAACAATAGTAATATGAAGGTCCTAAGATGTACATCAGTTGGAACAAAGGAAATAGCTGCTGTAAGAGTAAAAAATGGTGAACTTATAAAAAATAGAGATGCAATAATCAAAAGCATTCAGGAATTTTATACTGAACTCTATGAAGACAAAGACTGGGGCATCCAAGAATCATCTATGGATAACTCGAGTGAGGAAGAACATGATGCCCCTGAGATCTTACAAGGTGAAGTGGAAATGGCACTGTGGGAAATGAAGAATAGAAAGGCCCCCCAGGAGAAGATGGAATTATGGTAGACTTCTTAAAACTAGGAGGAAGCCTTGTCATCAAACAGCTGACTAAACTCTTTAATAAATGCCTAAAACAGAGAAAATTTCCGAAAAATTGGAACAATTCACTTCTAATATTAATTTTTAAAAAGGGCAATAAGGAAGAAATTAAAAACTACAGACGTATAAGCCTACTCCCCACCATATATAAAGTTTTCACAAAAATTATAAATAATAGAATAAAATCTAAACTAGAGGGAATGCAATCGTGTGAACAAGCTGGATTTAGAAAGAATTACAATACTTTGGACCATATTCACACATTAAGACAGCTCATTGAAAAATCAATTGAATACAATAAACCCTTATGTCTGGTCTATATAGACTGTGAAAAAAGCATTTGATTCAGTTAAAACATCTGCAACACTAAATGCACTTGAAACCCAGGGAACCGAGAAACCATATATTGAAGCACTAAAACATATTTACAATAATACAACTTCTGTAATTAAATTATGTAAAAACAGTGAAAAGTTCTCAATACAAAAAGGCATCTGGCAAGGCGACACCGTACCTCTCAAATTATTTACAGCTGCACTAGAGGAAGTCTTTAGAAGAAAAAGATTGGGAAACAAAAGGAATAAACATAAATGGAGAAAGGCTGCATCATCTGAAATTTGCAGATGATATTGTTCTGTTAGCATCATCTGAAATTTGCAGATGATATTGTCCTTGATAGCAGATAATCTTGAAGATCTGGAAGAAAGGCTAAATCAGCTAAATGAAGCTTCCAGAGAAATTGGACTAAAAATAAATAGAGAAAAAAACAAAACAAAAATAATGATGGATAAATATATTAACCATAGAACTGTCAAAGTTGAAAACCATGAAATAGAACAGGTTACTTCATATGTATATTTGGGCCAATTGTTATCCTTTGAGGAGTGCCAAAGAAAAGAAATTGAATGAAGAATTCACCTTGAATGGGTGGCTTATGGGAAAATGAGAGACATATTCAGAAGTGACATCCCTATGAGTCTAAAAAGGAAAGCTTTCGACCAGTGCATACTTCCTGTCCTAACATATGGAGGAGAAACATGGACTTTAACAGAAGCCCTAAACAAAAAGCTGAGAACAACACAACATCACATGGAAAGAAGTATGCTAAAAATAACATTAAGAGATAGGAAGACAAATATCTGGATAAGATCTCAAACAGGTGTCATGGATATTGTAAAATACATTAACCAGACTAAGTGGAGATGGGCTGGCCATATTGCCAGATGCAGTGACGTGAGATGGACTAGAAAAACAACAGAGTGGAGACCAATGGATGGAGTAAGACAAAGAGGAAGACCGAGAAGAAGGTGGAGAGATTGCAGGAGTGAGTGGATGGGAGAGGCAGAAAACCGAGTGATCTGGAAAATCATGGGGGAGACCTTCGACCAGTAGTGGACAGAACCAGAAGGTTGAAGAAGAAGAAGATATAAAAAGTGATTTGAAAGGAAATATTCAGTTGTGTGCAGATGATGCAAAACTGGGCAGTTTGATAGTAAATGAAGGCAATGTAGAGATGCTGCAGGATGACTTCAATAGGCTGGCAGTATAGACAAAGGAAAATGGCTGCCAATTTAATGTGACCAAGTGTAAGGTAAGGTGATGCACTTTGGCATTAAGAGATCATAAGATGTGTAATATATTGAAGGATCTGAACCACACTAAGGACTTGGGAGTGATTGTGGATACTGAGTTGAAGTTTAGCAGGCAGGTAGCCAGAACAGCATATCAGATTATATGATTGTTGAAGACACAAGCACAAATAGGGAGTTATTATTCCACTTTATAAGGCTTTAATAAGACCACATCTCAACTACTGTGCTTAGATCTGGCCATCTGGATTCTTTGGGAGATGAAGTGGTGGAGAGGTTCCAGAGGATGATTACAGAATGTTCATTGTGATAATAGATTGAAGGTCTGTGGGCTTCAAAAACTAGCTGATAGGCAAAAAAGAGGAAACATGATAGAAGCATATAAGTTATTGAAGGGGTTTTATGGGATTAACAATGAAGACTTTTTCAGTACATGGAAGGAAGGGAGAGAATGATGGGGGGTCACCTGGAAATTGTCTAGTTAGGAAGGGTGTTAGATGAGAATTTTTTTTGCTTGGAGGGTGGTGAATGGCTTTGGCAGAGGTGGTCATGGGTGCTTCGTCAACGAATGAGTTTAAGGAAGATTATGATAGGTATTGTGTGAATAATGGATCTCCTGCAACAAATTTTCTGACTCCATAGAGATATTTATATAATAATAATAATAATAAAGCTATTATTTTGTTATTAACAAAACCACTGTTGAGTCATGCACTTTGAGAAGTTTCACTCAGCTAACAGTATCCCAGTCATGCTGTAGGTTAAACTCATTTCTCTTACTGCATTTATTAATTCTCTAGATCAGTGGTTCTCAATCTTTTATGCTTCATGTACCTCCTGAAAATGTGTATGTAACTGGCATACTCCTTGTATAGATAGATAAAACTATAGTTATAGTATAACAATGGGAATAAAATAATTTTGTATTCATTATAAAACTTTTATGTACAATTACCCCTGATGTAAGTCTTACAATGCACGAAACTTGTTGGGTTTTTTAATAGTTTATTTTTAATAAACTCTTTATATTATAATGTGGTCTCAGTATCGAAAACCACCTACAGAACTACTTAACCCCAGAAACTTATATCAACATACTGACTAATACTCATCATTCATGTGTTCCTTAATTTATATTATTTTTTTTTGTTTATATTTTTAAAATAATTTATTAACTAAATTATTTATTTTGAATACCTATTAATGCAATGGAGCTATTTTCCTTCAGCTAATAGTGCACATAATATCACAAATATGTGATTTGGCTATGAAACTTAGCCAAACATTTTAGAAATAAAGACATTTAAATTAAATATAAGTGATTCTGGTAATATTTTATGATGAATCCTAAAAATAGTCTCTCAATCCTGCGACTTGTATGTAATACTGTTGTCTTCTTCCATTTAATCCTATGTGAAGGAGTGTCCAGAGCATGGTCTGCCAGTCCAAACCTGCCATACAGATGATCATGGATGTACCTTTTGTTATCTTCAAGTAGAATGTTAACTGAGCTCCCAGATTGTCTTCCCTTTCTAGACACATTAGTAATGCAATGACCTAATGGTTCATTATCCTTTAAATGAAGTGTGAGTGTTTTGAAGATGCCATACTGTTGAGATGGGTGGTTATGTGGAAACCCACACACATGGGAAGGTATTTACATAATCAGTCACACTCCCCCATCCCAAGAGTGCATAAATAGGGTATTCACAGTAGATTAATAGCACAGTAGATTCAAATTTGATCATCTAATTTTTGAATCATTTCAAGCCCTGCACCACTGTCTTAATCTTGATTGTATATAATCAAGATTAAGATTATATAAAATATATAAGTTCCTATCAAATGCTTTATTATAATCTATAAAGCAAAGATAAACATCTGTCTGCATTTCTAAGTTTCTTTTTAGTGTGTTATTCTGATACTGAAGGCTCTCTCTTTTTCCTCTATTTTTCATATCTGCTGTTTTTGATATTATTCTTTCTAATATAATTTGTTTAGTAATTATATCACATGACTCATTAGGCATTTTTTGTGGGGAGGGAGATGCCTATAAAGGTAGAATCCTGAGTTCAGTAGTAACATATCCACTTATGTATATGTGTTAGTTTCCTAGCTCTTCTATTCCACTTTCTTCTAGGGCTTTTAGCATATCTATATGAATGTCATCTTGAAGGAGGACTATCCTTCAATATTGTTGAACTCTGGTATGTCTCTTCTCATCTCTGAAGTTTGAAATGTGTTTGACCCACTTTTTCTTTATTTCTTCAGTTTCAAATAACATATTGCCATCCTCTTGATTGAAATTTCTGTATCCTTAATTTTGAGTTTTATTTCTTGAATTGTATTTTAGTTGTTTTTATTTCTATTTCCTTGCCCGTATTGTTATGCTATATTCCTTTGTCCTTTCTGGATGCTTTCCTTATTTCGTTTAGAGATTTATATTTTGGTTTATAAAGATTTATAATATACCAATTTCTTTGGCTTTCATAGATTATGAAAACGCCTTTGATTCAATAGATTTATGTAAAATGCGAGAAGCTTTAAACTACATAAGAATAGATGATATTTATAAGTCTTATCTTTTCATTAAGGTTTATTACTGTGGTCAGTAATTTTAGATAATATTTATATTAATATATTAACTCAAAGACCCTGGTTTCCATAAATTAAGAATCCAAGAGAAAAATTTTAATAACTGGGGGTAGGGGGAGTCTATCCTAGGGGATAGACTTCCCCCTACTCGTAGCTATCCTGAATCAGCTATAATCTGACCTTGCAGGCTACAGGGACATAAGTATCTGATTCCACTGTGCATAGAAGGCTTCATGAGGGTGGTGGTGGTTGGTATGCTAGGTGACCCATAGTCTCCATGCCCCTATTGCTACACCACAGGAGAGAAGTGGGCCAAACTACACATCAACTAGACCCAAGAACAATTGAGATTGGGATTGTTTACTGATTAGTCCTTGCTCTACAAAGCAATACTAGGCATGCTCTGATCTGGATAGAACCAGGGACACATTATCATCCCTCTAATAGCCATGAAAGGAACACTTATGTTAGAGATAGTGTGATGGTTTGGGGAAATATCATGTTGGGTGGATGCACTGATCTTTGTCTATGTTCCTAGTGGAACCATGAATGCTGAAACTTATGACGGCCTGGACCCCCCCCTATGTTCATTTGTATGTGAGTGTGACAGGGAAGCCATTTTATCCTACAAGATAAGAATACTCATCCTCATTGAATAAAGCTTGTGCACCAATATCTTTAAGAACTGTTGTACATGTGGACTGGCCAGCCAGGTTCTGACCTTAATCCTGTTGAATATATCTGGGATGCTCTAGGTAGATATGTTACTGCTCTCAACCTCCCCCCCCCCTTGCAAAAAACAAACAAAAAAAAAAAACTGGGAGATCTTTGCAGGACAGTGGTTGTTATTACCAATTGAGTGCCTAGATACCATTATAAATAGTATGAAACATCACTATGAGCTCTGTATTGCTGTGAAAGGTGACTGCATTTCTTATTTGAAGCATGTTGGCAATCTCATTTTGACCTTTTGTTTTTGACAATTATCTTCATGTACTCTTCTGGGTATTTCTTTCATATTTCACATCATACTACTTTTCACTGAATTGCATAAAAAATCATCATGCATTTTTTTTTGAGTTATCATGATTTTTCTCTTTGTTCTTTAATTTATGGAAATCAGTGTATAATAGAGAGTTTCAGCATAATAAATTTGAATGGAAAGAAAGAGAAAGAAGAATCTGTCTGGAGACTATCTCACTGAATTTATTCTCTACATGCCTGGAATGTGCTTTGAGAACTAAATTGGAGGAAAATAGGATTAAATATTGATGGAGAATACTTAAGTGATCTATGAATTGCTCATTCATAATAATAGCAACAGCCCCAAAAAAATTGCCAGCAATCAAGAACATATGACTTTGAATTGCTGGCCTGGTTGGCCAAGTGGTGAGCATATCCACTCTCCAGCCAAAAGGCTGTGGGTTTGAATCCTGCCCTGGACATGGATGTTTGTGATTGTCTGTGAAAATACTACTAATGATGGTGGACATTGGATGGCATTGGTATAGATGCTGGTAAAGGTTGCAGTTCATTGGTTGGTGGATTGTGAGTGGTGGAGACAGAGAGTTGTAGAGTGGGTGCCCTCACTCAATGAGTCTTTGGACTCCCTTGAGGTGTCATGTAATAATAATAATTAAATGAAGTAAGTTTGAACATAGACCTGAATATAAATATGGACAAATCAAAAATAATGTATAGTGAGAATACTCCAAAATGAAAACATCAGAATAAATCAAAGACAGATTGAAATAGTTCAGTTAAACTGTACTAGGACTAGTACAGTTTAACTGAACTGAATAACTGCAGCAACAAACTTGTCATGCAAGCCAGCAATAAAAAGGTGACCTGTGAAAACTTGCAGGATGTGGAAATGTCAACTGCATTCTCAGTATCAGAACTATATAATCATGACCAAGGCTGTCATCATGGCCACATACCAAGCTATCATTCTATGGTATTTTCCTCCCTTTCTCTGCAATTGCCGGCTTTGTCTCTTGTCATTTGCTGCAGGTTATGGTAGATGGTTTCCTTTCAACAGATTTCTCAATTTTCCTGGTGTGCCCCAGGGCTCAGTATGGTCACCTATGGTGTTCCTCCTATACATTAATGATCTTCTTTCCCTGACGTCCAGTCCTATTCATAGCTCTGCCGATGACAGTACTCTCCACTCCTCTTTTTCATTTTCAAAGCATTGTAGTTCTCAGGAAACTCATGTTTCAAGATTTTCTTTAACCAATCTCCTAAACACTGATTTCTTTTTCATTCTCAAGTGGGGTGAGGAAAACCTAATGAATTTTAATTCCACTAAAACATTGCTCTGTCTCATTTCTAGAAAGAAAGACTATTCTGCTTTCTTCCTCACTTTTGACAATATTTCTCTCTGCAACGAGGACCAGTTTCATCTCCTTTGGTTAACTTTTGCATTTAATCTATCCTGACATGAACACATCAGAGTCCTTAGCTTCTTAGGCCTCCAAAAAACTTATTTTTTTCTGTTCCAAAATGTACTTGTTTCCTGCTTAACTCTGACACTAGCTCATATGTACCCAACCTTGGAATACTGTTCTTACATTTGGGATGGTGCTTCCAAAACTTTTCTCAGAATGCTTGATTTTATACAGGAGTGAGCAGTTTGCTTAATTGATGAATCCTCCTTCACCACCTCCCTCCAGTCACTTTTTTATAGACATTCTGTTCTGCATTATGTCTCTTCTACTGATATTTTCATTGGCTTTGCTCATCTGAACTGGATACTACAATCTCTACACTTTACTGTACTCATATATGAACACAAGCAGTTGCCAGTCAATACCCATTTACAGTTCAACTCCAAACTCATCAAACCAACTCTTTCTGCCTTCATTTCCTATGCCTTTGCTCTTTGGAACAGTCTTCCCCACATTGTCTTTTCCAGTATCTACAACCTTCAGGTTTTGAAAAAAACACTTGAAACACATTTCTCTCTTTCATCTCTCACACTCGTCATGCCATAGGTCTTGGAACCTCTTGTGCTTGGTGGGGGGGATATAAAATATATATAATATATAACAGATAAAATATTTCAGCTATTTAGGTCTAGTTTTTAGTGAAGATTGCAAACTAATAATGGAAATAGACAGCTGGTATGATGGGGCAGCAGTGGAATAAATTTGTGTGGAAAAAGAGAGCATTTAGCCAAAAAAAAACTAAACAAGAAATAAAACATTGGATCAAAGATCAGACCACAGATAGTTCTGAGAAAATTAGGGGCATCATTGTGAACAATGTCAAGTTTCTTTGTAATATATTAGGAAGGAACATGCCATTATTAGCATTTAGGAATGTATGAGCAAAGCTAATCTGAGATTAGCTTCACTCATACACGATTCATAATCAGGGAGAGAGAGAGAGAGAGAGAAGAGTTTAGCAAAAGAAATGTTTGATGACAGGATGGTAGGAAAAAAGACCCAGAGGAAGACCATGATTTTTGTGAGTTGGTGAAATTAGAAGTGTCCCAGAAGACCAAACATAAGATTTGATAATATTGGAGTCCTGACAAAGAATAGACTAATTTGGAAGAAAATTGTCATCACAGTATTAGTGATAGTATAAATTTATGATTACCATCATAATATCTTATGCACTCCCAGATGCATATCAAGAATTTAAAGATTATGATTAAATTTTCTTTTCAGGCAATATAGACTACTTTGGTTGGCTAAAGGCTATTGCCAACATGTCAGTCCAACTTGTTCAGTAATTATTTGCTTTCCTACTGATACAGGTGTGCTGCAAAGTGAAAGTCAACAATCTGTTTAAAATTTTATATAACATGAACTTAGCAAGATTAAATTTTGTTTGCAATAATGGTTGCTAATTTTTATTTATTTTTTTAAATTTGAATTTACTTTATGAAGTATTTTGTAATTTTGTTTTGGATAGCAGTTTTTGCTAATCTGAGAGCTGGCTGTTATTTGATAGGATTAATAATCTTTTTAATGATTTTAGGAAAAAAGCAGAAAGACACTGATGGGGCTCCTTGATATATATGGATTTGAAATATTTGAAAGAAATAGGTAAGTGAGAATTTTTTTCACGTAGGTATCTTTTTGCAATTTTTAAGCGTAAATTTGCAAGTAGTTCTTTGTTTTGTAATTTATTCAGAATTGTGTTTGGATCATAAGTGATAGGACAAGATGCCTCGATACTGGAGTAGTTCTTTATCTGCATCCATGTCTTTATTTATGTCATTTCTTCATTATATTCATTCATTTCATATGATGATTCAACGGCCGTGAGCTCCTTTTACGTGGAGGTACAGCACCACCTCAATCCTCCCTATTTTTATCCTGGCTTGGGACCGGCATAGCTGACAATTCAGACCTATGGCTGGAGGGATTGTCTTAAGTATTCCTGACTGTATCCGTGTGTGTTCATGGGACCAGTTTGCCTGCTTGCAGAATGAAAAACCCCAGATAAACTGGAGGGGACCCTGCTGTCCATGCCCAAGACCAGCTAACTTGGCTATGGCTGAGGAAGATTCTTAAGCTCCTCACGTTGTCGACAGGAATCGAACCTAGGACTCTCCTTCCCCAGGCATATGGTTGCAAAGCAAACAGGCACTACGCTAACCGCACAGACTTCATTATATTAATGTCTAGATGTAATTCTTTGGGATTTTGTTGTGTACTATACAACTTGAAGAATGCAGTGGGTTAGGTAAAAGAAGCACAAAAATCACATCCATGTGTTTGCAAATCTTGGTATTGAGAGGAGTCTCTTGATGTAAATGTTTTGAATGAATATAAGGTATGCTAAAGAAGTGGGCATGTAGCTTGGTATAAATGGTAGTTAGGATGACAAGTGGGTTTGGGAAGAAGTGGCTTGATGACAGAAAATTTGTATTTTTAGGAGAGAAGAGTATACTGGAGAGATAGAGGAGGTAAGAAAGCAGAGCAGCTGAAGTATGGAGTGATTGCAGAAGAGAAGGATGGATTACAGAACTATAAGAAGAACAAAATAAGTGTGTGAGTAGTAGGCAGGTAAATACATTGAATGAAGAATAAGCATCAGGTGGGGCATTCTCCAATGTTTCCACATCATGATAAAAAAAAAAAAAAATTGATGTCCAAAGTAGTAGTCCATGTGTGTTTTGATCAATGATTGATACATTTGCACAACCAGCTTATTCCTATTTTTCAATACACTCCTTATCATAGGAACAGTGTGAGGTGTAGTCTTTGTAACACTGCAGTGTGTCCTTGAAACTTCAGTCCACTGTCAGCTATCACCTTCAGATCTTGAATCTCATCTGCATCCTCAAGTGCAGTTCATCAACAAGTCTTAATAAGTGGAGTGCAGAGATGTAAGCATTGTGTACTACTGCATCCTGAAGCACAGTTAAACCAATTCAGTATGCAGTTCTTACAATTCTGCACTCTAAAGTGAAACACCTTGGACTTATTAAAACCAGAGTTTGATATCATCATTGAATACTGCTTTCCTTCATAAAATGATCCATGTAGTTTATGAATAACACTGGAGATATCTTACACCTGATTTTACTTCTACTTCTTGTGCTTCTTTTAATTTTAATGGCAGCCTTGCAACTTAATAAAAATTATAGTAACTAAATTGTAATAATTAAAATAAAAAATATCTATATTGTACCATTATTTGGGACTGGATGGTATTTCACCACGAGTTTTGAGAGAATGTGCTAGGGAACTGACAGTGCCTTTAACCTGGCTTTTCAGTGAAAGTCTGGCTGCGGGAAAGGTGCCCAGGGAATGGAAGGAAGGTAAGATAGTGCCATTGCATAAGGGTGGTAACAGACTGGAAGTGTCTAATTATAGGCCAGTTTGTGTATCATCAGTAGTTGTTAAGATCTTGGAGAAAGTAGTGAGGACCATATACAGCATTGGGCAGATGAGGGTAATGTTATCTGTGAGAGTCAACATGAATCTGTGAAGGGGCGCTCTTTTTTTAGCAATATGCTAGCCTTTTATAATAAAGTTACAAGAACATTAGATGAGGGAAAGGCATATACTGCAATTTTCTTAGACTTAGTGAAGGCATTTGCAGGGTGGCACATGATAAGCTGATATTTAAGTTGAAGCACATGGGTCTGGATGTCAGATTGGTCAACTGGATTCAGGATTGGCTGTCTGATAGGTATCAGAGAGTTGTGTATGGTGGAGCAGTTTCACGGAGGCAGAGGGTTACAAGTGGGGTCCCACAGAGCTCAGTACTAGGACCTATATTGTTTAACCTTTATATCAATGACATTGCCAGTGGATTGCAAGGGGATATTCAGTTGTTTGCAGATGATGCAAAGCTGGGAAGGATTATTAGTAATAGTGGAGATGTTAGCCCTGCAAGAGGATTTGAATAAGCTAGATAGATTGGCAAATGAATGGGGGGTGTCAGTTTAATGCAGCAAAATGTAAGGGCTTGAGGTTTGGGAAACATCGATGGGATGCTGCATACTCTATGGGAGGAGTTATACTGGAGGAAGTAGGGGAGACAAGAAATCTGGGGTTGATGATTGATAGAAACCTGAAATTTAGGGGACATATTGCAAAGGTGGTGAAGGTAACACAGAGGATTGCTGCTATTATGAGAAGGACACTGACCTGCAGAGATAAGAGGGTTATCATTCCGTTGTATAAATCTCTGATCAGACCACACTTCGACTATTGTTCTCAGATTTGGTCCCCAGGATTTGAAGGGGATAAATTAACTGTGGGAAGGGTACAAAGACGGATGACAAAGATGGTTTCAGGACTGTACAATTTTGGTTATGAGGATTGGCTGAGGGACTGTGGACTGCAGAGTTTGGTGGATAGAAGAAGGAGAGGTGATATGATTGAGACTTTTAAACTGTTGAGAGGTGGTTACAGGGTTTACACTGGGGAGTTCTTTCGCTTGGTTGAACAGCAGGAAGCAGTGATGACAAGAGGCTATCCCTGGAAGTTACGAAAGGAAACTGTGAGCAACATTGTGAGGAGTGGTTTCTTTGCATGGAGGGTGGTTGAACCATGGAAAGCATTGCCTGATGGAGTGGTGAGAGCGAGAACGGTCAATGAGTTTAAGCAGTGGTATGATAGACTTTGTGTTTCTTAGGGGGGGGACCTCCCCTCAATGAGTCTTGACAGACTTTATGTTCTTAGGAAGGACCTCCCACGATGAGTCTTTTGACTCCATGGAGGCCTGAATAATAATAATAATTATTATTATTATTATTATATTGTTACATTGACATCATATAATTCTATGTTTTGAAGAGCATTGTTCTTGGTTCCTTATTTTTCATGCTTTCCAAATGTAGCACTCTTTGGTCTCATTAGCAGAAGAATTTCCTCCTCCTGTTACTAATGATTACTCTTTATGCTGATGATTTTCTCTCATTCCTGTAGCATTAAGATTAATAAAATGCAGCTGCATCTAGTGTTTGATTCTGTCCTTTCATTTACATTGAATAATGGTTTGAAGTTTCCAGTAGAAAAAATTATATATTCAATTTTACAGAAAATGAATTAGTTACCTTCAACCACAGTTAAGATTGGGGCAAACTCAGCATTATCCCTACAATGCTGGAAACCAAGTTTGTAAATCATTTTTGACACATGGAAAAAAAAAAAAAAACTTCCATTTTGCACACATTCATTAGCTAAGAAAAAAGCATAAGAGAGTACTGAATATCCTTCATATTCATAGTGGTGGACGGTAGGTGGCGTTGGTGTAGTTGTTCATTGTAGTTGGTGGATTGTGGGTTTGGGAGATAGAGTTGTAGAGTAGATGCCCTCACTCAATGAGTCTTTGGACTCCCTGGAGGTGTCAAGTAATAATAATAATAATATTCTATTCTTTGCAGAAATTCAGTGCAGATCATTGTTACCTACTTCATATACACTACATTCATTTGCTTAATGCTTAATTATGCATTTACAAGTTAATGATTGGATCCTATCCACCATCAGAGAATTCAGATAACTACTGGTACAGTTTGTTTATTGCCCATTCTATATGTTGTATTGAAACAACAGAAGCTTCCCTTACTTTACCAGAAGAGCAGTTGTATGCCTAACCATTGCATTGAAGAGAAGTTAAATACAAAGCACATCAGCCTCTTTTGCATGTGCTTGCACACATACTGTATGTATGTTAAAGAGATTATACAAGTGCTATGCAATAATGTACACACTACACACCTACACCGAACATGCTAATCTTTCCCAACAGAAAGATGAAAAGACTTTCATAAGTGGGGTGATTAGGATGTCTGAATTATGAAATGTGGTCAGCATAAATCTGTTATTCTTTTATATTCAAATGCATTTTTCATATTCTTCAAAAATTGCTAGGCTGTGACAAGTGAGAATTTTTAGCTGACAAGTAAAAAAAAAAATCAGAAGTGAGTTCTAAGTTTAATTGTTAGCTTTATTTAAGTAATTTCAATACTGTGGCATAATTTTATGTTGTAAATATTATTAACCACCTTACCAGCCATTATGGATCAAATACGCATCCTCATATGCTTCGTATCCATCATATATTTCAATGTAATATCAATGGTATTACAATTTTAATATGCACTTTGCATCCATGATAATCTTGACGTCTATAGATGTCTTGGCCGGTAGCGTGGTTAATGCCAGACTTCCATGGAGTCGTAACTCCATGGAAATCTTATATGTAGGAGGTACTCACTGTCAGACACATCAAATTGTGCTTGCACACACTGCTCATATAATACATCTGCATTCACCACACTCTCAGGCAATTTTTTCATCTTACTAACCATTCTCCAAGACCCTCTCATTTTTTAACAATGTGTCCCCAAGATAGTCATAGGGGTTTCAAGTGATTAGTAATGTGCTGCATCTGTATTATCTTTTAAAAAAAATTGTTTAGAGAGTTATTCTTTTATTAAATAAATAGATATCCTATTTTGTCCAATCTGATGCTACTTGCTAGGTGGCAACATCTGTTCCCCAGGTAAGTGGATAAGTATATTTATTGGGTCCAGTCCTGCTCATCACCATGAAAACCATCTGACATTTGAGGCCTGAACAAGGCCTAATACGATGGAAACATAACCCCTTTATTTCTCAATGTAAAGGTCCTCAAAATCATTGCTATAATCCAATGTGATAATTTCACAACTTCTGCAGCGTGAACAATCCCTGTCCACTACCACTCCCAGATCTATCATCTCCTCTACCTCCTTCAGAATTTCCCCACTAAGAGTATACTTTGCATCCCATCATTGCTTACCAAATTTCAGCACCTTATACTTTGCAGCATTGAACTGATAGTTCCAATCATCTGCAAACATTTGAATATCTCCAGTTAAATCTATCCCAATATAATTATTAAAAGAGTTGAACCATAATGCACCCAAAACAGACCCCTGTAGTGCATCACTAGTGACTTTCCTCTTTTGGGGTCCTGCACTCCTATATGTAACTTGCTGATACCTATCTGACAGCAACTCACCTAACCAACTTACCAGTCTGTTATCCAATCCCTTCCATTTCAGTTTAGTTACCACTTGTATAGAAATCCATTAAAAGTCTTTGCAAAATCTATGTATACCACTGTATATGTATCTCCCTTGTCGAATACATTTGTCACCTTGTTATAGTAAATAAGTAAGTTTATCTCCATATAACAAACTGCTGACAATCACAGAGAATACTGCTGTCCATCAATTTCTGCATACTAGTTCTCACTGATCTCTTCGATATCTTAATCAGATTGGCCTTTAATTTGCAGCCACAGCCACCACTTTTGTGAAGTGGAACAATTTTACCTTTCTTTCTTCTTCTTTGAGACCTGTGCTGTTGCAAGACTTATTAAATATGCTAAGGCTACCAGCAACTCCCAGGAACACTCCCTTAAGATGTGTAATGATGTATCAAGTCCTGTTGCCTTACTGGCATCAAGCTTACTTAATTCCTCATATAACTTCTGCTTGCTCACAAGTAAGTCATTCATCCTTTCTCATTTTCTCTATACTTAAATTTCTCATGATATTGTAGTGACAAGGATGAAACACCTTGATGAATTGCTCTCTGAATGCTTCAACTGTGTTAGCTGCAGCAGTTACTAATCTACTATCTTTATCCATTAACATCATCTTACCATAATCATTCTTCCTTCTATGTGCAACATGTCTGCAAAACTCTCAAATTTTTATTAGCTTGATTTGCCAATTTCTGCTCATTTTACTGCCCTTAACAATTTTTTTTTTTTTTAACCTCACTTTTAATTCTTGTTGGCATGCTGGTCATTCCAAACCATTTTGTTGATTTTAACTGATTTTGTTATAATTGAATATTTCATCAAATATTTATATTTAAATAGTGCATAGGCATTATGCAGAATAACAAAGTAATCGGTAAGGTAACATCTTTTATTTTATTTTACTTTTTTTTTTTCATTTTATTTAATTTTTTATGCAGTATTGTAAAATACTAATTGCGGGAGAAAAAGTGTGGGAGAAACCTAAGAACAAGGAATAACAGGTCGTTTTGGTTTAGGTATTCATAACACTGCAGGGAAGAGACTAGTCGAGTTTTGCGCAGAGAATTCTTTGGTTGTATCTAGCACTTGCTTTAAACAGCACAAACAGAGATTGCACACATGGATATCACCTGATGGACAGAAATCAGAAATCAAATTGATATATAAAGAAGATGGAGAAGTGCAATTCAGTCTTTCAAGACTTTTTCCAGTTACAGACTGTGGAACAGACCATTAATTATTAGTGGCTACGATACATGTGAAATTACGGAAACTGAAAGCAACACAAATGTCATATAATAAATTTAGTTTAATTCTTTATCCAAGTGTAAGCAAACGAAGTTTGCTCCTGAAAATATCTTCATGACTGAGGTAAGGTGGTGCAACAAACGGCAACTCCGAGCAAAGGTGGACCAAGCTCTCATCACTCCTTGTCTCAGTATCCCCCATAATGCAAATCACATCTCCTTGCGGACACATATACTGCTATGCATTAAGGGAAGGGCCACTACCCAGACCAGTTTCGACCTTTATTGAGGTCTCGTCAGTGGGAGGCAGAAGCAATAGGAGAGGTCATATTTACCTATACAAGTTGCCAACAGGTGTACCACCTTATTATTGAATTAGTCTGGATTTAGAGAAAGATATTGGAAGTTTATTTTGCACTTGGTTAGACTATAATAAATTTAGTTTAATCCTTTATCCAAGTGTAAGCAAACAAAGTTTGTATCTGAAAATATCTTCAGGACTGAGGTAAGGTGGTGCACCTTTCCTCAGAGTTGCCTGGTGTTGCAAGTTCTCATGATGCAAGTCTCCAAAATTTGGGACAGTCTCGTGCACCCAAATTTGTTGAGGTTTGGAACGTTTTTTAGAGCTGCTGATGATTCCATGAATGATTTTTCGTACTTGAACTTGCTACAGTGTATTATTTTAGTTTTTTTCCAATGAATTCTATGGCAGGTATCTATGGCATGGTCTGCAAGCCCAGAGTGGCTGTACTGGTGAAACCAGATGTAGTGTTTGTGTTCTGAAATCCTGATATTCGCTGTCCTGCCTGTTTGGCCAAAGTAGGACAATTTACAGCAGCAAGGGACCTGGTATATGCCAAGTAGGTCTAGCGGAAGTGGTTGGTCTTTAATAAAGCAGATAAGGGATGCCAACTTTTTATATGGTCTATTAACAAGAGGTTAGGTCATATTTTTTGAGGATATTGATTATTTTTTCAGAGGTTCCCGGATGTAAGGGATAGTGATAGATTTAGTGTAATCTTTATTGTGAAGGCGGGGAGGGGGGGGGTTGTGGTTTACTGGTTTTAGTATTTTTTGGATTTTTTTGGGGTTGTGGCCATTGGCTAAGAAAGTGTTGAGGATGTGGTTTAGTTCAGTGGTTAGGGCATCGTCATTTGAGCAGATTAATTTTGCCCTGTTATATAGTGCTTTTATAACCCCATATTGTTTTGAGGGGGTGGTTGTGAATTGTTAGTGAATGTATCTGCCTGTGTGGGTGGGTTTTCTATAAACAGAGAAAACCAAAGATCCACGAGGTTGGCGAGTGATTAGAGTGGAAGGGGAGGGGAGGGTGTTGTTTTCTTCTTTTTCCAAGGTGAACTGGACCCTGGGGGTGTTGGTTTTTTAAGTGTGTTAAGAAGGAGTGGAGTGTATCTGAACCATGTGGCCAAATAGCAAACACATGATCCATGTACCGAAGCCAAATAGTGGGTTTTTGTAGGGCAGAGTTTAAGACTTTCTCTTCAAAGGTCTCCATAAAGAAGTTGGCCAAGGGTGAGGAAATGGTGAACCCATGGATGTTCCCTCTATCTGTTTGTAGAATTTTCCTTGCCAAACGAAATAGCCTGAGTTCATTGTGAACTGAAATAGGGCTGAGATATCGGGTGGAAATTTGGCTTGGATGAGCTCTAGAGTTTCCTTGAGTGGGACATTTGTGAATAGGGAGGAGATGTCACAACTAATCATTATGACAGTGTGTCTGTGCGGTTAGCCTAGTGGCTTTGTGCTTTGCAACCATATGCCTGGGGAAGGATTGTCCTAGGTTCGATTCCTGTCAACGATGTGAGGAGCTCAAGGATCTTCCTCAGCCATAGCCAAGTTAGCTGGTCTTGGGCGTGGACAGCAGGGTTCTTTCCGCCAATTTATCTGGTGTTTTTCATCCTGCAAGCAGGCAAACCGGTCCGAGGACACACATAGATTACAGTCAGGAATACTGACCCAGCCGTAGGTCTGATTCTTCAGCTTATGCCAGTTCCATAGCCCGGATAAAATTTGGGGGAACTAGATGGTATCGTGAACTCCCATAAAAAGGGGGAACGCTGTATCATCACACGGAATTTATTTATTTATATCAGTGTGTTGGAGTGAGAGGTTTTCTATACTGGCTTTGAAGTAGGCTGAGTTTTTTAGATGTAGGAGATTTGCCAATCCCCTACATCTGGGGCACCTCTGAGAAAATAACTAATACCTCAAAAAATATGACCTAACTTCTTGTTATAGACTAAATAAAAAGTTGGCATCCCTTATCCGCTCTATCAAAGACCAACTACTTCCCCTAGACCTACCTGGTGTATACCAGGTCCCTTGCAGCTGTAAATTGTCCTACTTTGGCCAAACAGGCAGGACAGCGAATATCAGGATTTCAGAACACAAACACTACATCCAGTTTCACCAGTACAGCCACTCTGGGCTTGCAGACCATGCCATAGATACCCGCCATAGAATTCATTGGAAGAAAACTAAAATAATACACTGTAGCAAGTTCAAATATGAAAGATTATTCATGGAATCATCAGCAGCTCTAAAAAACATTCCAAACCTCACCAAATTTGGGTGCATGAGACTGCCCCAAATTTGGGAGACCTGCATCATGAGAACTTCAGCCCAACGGCCAAGACAACCCAATTAGCCTGCTATGGGGCACTATTAGGACTTTAGGAACAATATTAGTTTCTTGCCTTCTTCCTCATTTGCTTTTGTTAGTGTCTGCGTGCACATACCATATTTGTATGTTCCTGAAGATGGCAACATGACGTTGCCGAAATATTGAAGGTATTCATTAAAGTTTCCTTTAATTAATATCCGTTTTATGCGTTATAAATTCCTTAAGTCAATTACCAGTTATGTATGACCAACGTATAAGCCTTGTTACAAGAATCATGTAACTAATTATTAAAATAATGTCAGTTTTGAGGGTGTCACTTATGGGTCAAAGCCAAGAAACTGGGAGGAGACCTCCACATTGCTTTTCAGAAATGCAGAGAACCAACTGTGGCTTCTGACCTAATGTCTAATCCTTACCTTCACACGGTGTGCCCAGTTAGTAGACACTGGCAATTTGGGACTGAGCCGACCAAATTTTACTTTCCATTGGCTTAAACAAATAACAAATGCATATAATGGTACAACATGATGAGATTTAATGCTGGCTGGGGCATTGCACAGTTAAATAAGGCCCCTTCTGTTTTTGTCAGGAAACCAGGGTGAACAGTGAAAAGTCAGTTACTGGAACAAGCACCAACTCAACATCTAGAAGAAGACTAATAAACTAATAAGAGTAATTGTTAATCAAGGTGATGTTGGAGAGTGCAGGACGATTTTAAATAAGCTGTCAGTATGAGCAAATGAGAATGGGTATCAGTTTAATGTGCAGAAATGTAAAGTTATGCATTTTTGGATAAATAGTTTACAGCCATGTACCACATTGATGGAACTTTACTCCAGGAAATAGATGAAGCTAGAGATTTAGGGATGGTGGTAGACAGAGTTAAAGTTTAGAGGACATGTTGCTAAGGTAGCCCATAAGATTACTTGGCTATTGAAGAAGACATTAACAAATAGAGATAAGGAAGTTGTTATTCTTCTTTACAAGGCCTTGATATGTCAACACCTGGATCACTGTGTTCAAATCTGGTCTCCTGGGTTTCTTGGAGATGAGGAGGTGGTGGAGAGGATTCAGAGGTGAGTGACCAAGATGGTGAGTGGTCTGTTGAATGTTTTCTATGAGGATAGATTAAGGGTGTGCTGATTGTAGAAGTTGGTTGATAGGAGAAAAAGAGGGGATATGATAGGAGCTACTTAAAGGGTTTTATAGAAATGAAGCAGGGGAAATTTTCAGCACTTGGTTGGAGGGGCCAGAACAAGGGGTCATCTCTGGAATTTGAATAAAGGTGTGGTTAGTAGGGGTGTGAGGACTAGGTTTTTGCTTGAAGAGTTGTTAATAAGTGGAATGGGTTGCCAGAATCCAGAGTCAGTTGTGAGTGCTTTGTCTGTTAATGGGTTCAAGGAAAGGGATACGATAGAATGTGTGGATAGTTTGGGTCTCCTTCAATGAGTCTTTGGACTCCATGGAGGCACCTGCACAATAATAATAATAATAGTTTATAGCCAGTCTTGTTGCATTTATGTCACGAGACTAAATAGCATTTAAATTATTATCAAAATAGCCTTCTCACTATACTATGATTTCATCTTGCCTTTCAATTGTGTTGTTATTTTTTTTCTTTTAATGACTTCACTTCATTCTTCTCTCTCTCTTCCTACATAACTTATCATCATCATATTCCTGATATGTATCCTCAGTGGGTGTACAGGATAATTATATTAGTACTACATGAAAAAGTTACACCATTACTAACTTCCGATCAACAATTTTACTCCAAATTTCCCTCCAAATTAACAACATAACTTATTATGTTGTTAATTTATTAATTTCTCTATATCTTAGTCTATTCTCATTATTTACTTCTCACTAATCTCAATTATTGAGAGATGTGAGAAACATTTTAAGGATTTCCAACTGAGGATTAAATAACCTATGCCACATAGAAATGGCAGGAGTGTTCCTTTTAGGAACTTTGGATTTTTTGGAGAAAGCTTCACTTGACAAACATACATCATAAAGACAGAAAAATTAGGTTTATAAGAAAAATCAAGTTACTTGGCTGCAATAAGCCATTGGACCTATGGGAAGATCAGATGACTTGACTAGTTTTCCATTACATGAGCACTTTATTCTGTATGCTAAATCATGGATATGCAATGTAGATTTAACTAAATCTTGTTTACTGGTTCTTATGAAGTGGAGTATTTTGATATCGTCATGTAATTAATATTAGACTGGCCTTTATCAGATATGATCTGTGAATATCTTTATGAAATTTTATCTATTTTCTCTTTCTTATAGTTATTCAATTTTAATTTAAGATTTCATGAATTCTTTGATAATTACCATAGAGACAAGACTTTGAGGTATAAGATTCTTACAAAGTGTAAGTGAAAAAAATGCAATTATCAGTAAACAAATTATAAATCATACTTAATATTTTCCATTAAGTGTGTGTATTTATTGTTTATTTTAGTTTTGAGCAATTCTGTATAAACTATTGCAATGAAAAGCTTCAACAACTGTTTATAGAACTTACTTTAAAATCAGAACAAGAAGAATATTATAGGGAAGGCATTGAAGTGAGTTGAAATTTTGTAATATTATATTATTAATAATAAAGCATATTAACATTTTGGTTAATTTTTAGTGCACTGTTTTAACATAAATATAATGTTTAGGTCATGCTATGTTTAAAATATAACACTATTATTATGTGGATATTTTTGAAGTCTTGAAGATCCATTGTGAGAGATCTACACTAACCATTATTCTCATAGTATCTATCATATTATATTTCTTTGACCTCATTCATGCACAGAGCACTCATGACCATCTCTGGCAACCCATTCCACACCTTCACTACCAAGCAAAAGAAGTAGTTCTCATTTCTTTGCTAATCATACGCTTAGATAATTTTCATGTCCTTTCTTTTTTGCCTATCAATTGAAGTTTGTAACCCACACATCTTCTGTGTATCTTTATGGCAAGCATTATACATACCTGTTATCATGGTTATTTACCTATGAATTCTCTTCCCCACTTCCTTGTTCCCAAGAAATCCTGGTGATCAAATCTGTGCATCGAAACAGAGATATGAGAAAGAAAGTGCAGCAGTCCTACTCCAGATTAAACTTGGTATTTTTTCCCAGCCAAGTTGATCTGCTGCTAATTTTGTATTTCGTATGAAAATAATTTTTTTCCAGAAACGTTTTTTTTTCACTCGATTACAAATTAAACTAAACTTGCCAAGAAATTATATTCTTGCTTAATTCTTTATCCAGGTATAAGCAAGTAAAGTTTACACATGAAGTATCTTCACAATTAGGCTACTTGTATATAGAGGCTAATGACTTCACATCAATTGCCTTAATATCCCATAATGCAGAGCACATATGCTTTCAGATGTGTATAATGCTATGCATTATGGGAAGGGTCACTACCCAGACCAGTCTCTACTTAATTGAGGTTTCATCAGTGGGAGCCAGAACCAGAAGAGAGAGCAAGGTTGAATTAATGCCGAAGTCATTTTTCTTCATCTACTTGTATATAGGAAATACTTGTATATTTTTGACCAAACCACATTGGGTAAAATCAACAGGAAAAAGGATTTGAATAAGCTAGATAGATGGGCAAATGAATGGGGTGTAAGATTAATGCAGCAAAATGTAAGGTCTTGAGGTTTGGGACACATCAATGAGACACTGCATACTCTATGGGAAGAATTAAACTGGAGGAAGTAGGGGAGACAAGAGATCTGGGGTTGATGATTGATAGAAACCTGAAATTTAGGGGACATATTGCAAAGGTAGTGAAGGTAACACAGAGGATTGCTGCAATAATGAGAAGGACACTGACTTGCAGAGATAAAATGGTTATCATTCCATTATATAAGACTCTGATCAGACCACACTTAGACTATTGTTCTCAGATCTGGTACCCAGGATTTGAAGGGGATAAATTAACTGTGGAAAGGTGGATAACAAAGATGGTGTCAGGACTGTACAATGTTAGGTGTGAGGATCGGCTGAGGGAGTGTGGACTGCAGAGTTTGGTGGATAGAAGGAGAGGAGATATGATTGAGACTTTTAAACTGTTGAGAGGTGGGGAGTTCTTTCACTTGGTTGAACTGTGGGAAGGAGTGATGACAAGGGGACATCCCTCGAAGTTACGAAAGGAAACTGTGTGAAAGAGGGTGAGGAGTGGTTTCTTTGCATGGTGGGTGGTTGAACCATGGAATGCATTGCCTGATAGAGTGATGAGAGTGAGAACGGTCAATGCGTTTAAGGAGTGGTATGATAGACTTTGTGTTTCCTTGGAGGGACCTCTCTCGATGAGTCTTGATAGACTTATGTTTCTTAGAAAGGACCTCCCATGATGAGTCTTGACTCCATGGAGGCCTGAATAATAATGAATTGGAAATTCATTATTATTCAGGTGAAAATTACTATTACCCATGTGAAAAGTCAACTACTGGAAATTATTATTATTTATATGTGCACTCCATAGAGTCAAAAGACTCATCGTGGGAGATCCACTCTGTCCATTAACACAATACCTATCATACATCTCCTTAAACTTATTCACTGTTGGGGTACTTGCAACCAACTCTGGCAATCCATTTCATTCATTCACCACTCTCCTGGAAAAGAATCTAACTTGCACACCCTTACTTACCACACTCTTAGACAGCTTCCAAGTGTGATCCCTTGTTTTTCCACTACTTCCCATGTATTGAAAAATTTCTTCTGTATCAATCTTATAGTATTCCTTTAGTAACTTATAAGTTTCTATCATATCCCCTCTCCTCTGCCTGTCAGCTGAACTCTGCTCACACATCCTCAATCTATCCTCATAGGGAACATTCCACAGTCCTGTCACCAGTTTGGTCACTCATCTCTGAATCTTCTTCTTCTTCTCCACCTTGCGATCCCCAAGAAATTCAGGTGACCAAATCTGTACAATAGTCAACATGTGTTAGAATCATATCCTTATAAAGAAGGGTAATAACCTCCCTATCTTTACCTTGTCAATGTGCTCCTCATCATCCAAGTAATTATCTGAGCTATTTTGCCAACTCTTGCACTATTTCTCTGAATTTCAAATCTCTATCCACCATAATCCCCAGCCTCAGTACCATCAGTATGATGCGAAGTCTGTAATCTTTTTTGAAGTGCATTACCTTTATATTTTACAACGTTGAATTGATAACCATTGTCCTTTGCCCACAGTACCAATTTATTTAAATTATCTTGTTAGATACGATATCCACATCATCTTTATCAACTATTGCCCTCCCTAGTTTTACATCATCGGCAAACAACTGAATATCTCCCTTCAGATCTTCTGCTGTCTCATTAATATACAAATTAAAGAATAGCAGTCCCAGTACAGAGCCCTGGAGCACTCCACTAGTCACTCTCATTGCCTTGATTCCACTCCATCATTCATCACCCTTCCTCTATCTATCAGCCACTCCATTATCCGTGCCACCAGCCTTATATCCATTCCCATTTGCTCCAACTTATGTAATAGTAAAAGTTAGAAGCATTTGTGGAAAACAAGAAAGTGTATTGAATGTTCCTAACAAGTAAGTTGGTACGTAACCTGAGAGAAAGAGGAAAATATAAGACGCTAAGCCATGACTTCTTATTATACAGTAAACAAATTATTAAAAAAAATGAATCTAATTTAGACACTCATATGGCCTTTATAGATTATGAGAAAGCTTGTGATAAAATACACAAAGAAAAATTATGGAGTATAATGAAAAAACAAGGATTTTCATTACATTTGTACAAAGTATGCAAAGTTTATATAAAGATACAAAAATACAGGAACAGTTAGGTAATAAATTAACAGAAGAGATTGAAATAAATTAGAGCATCAGACAGGAATGTAGCTTATCTCCAACTCTATTCAATATATATATATATATATATATATTGATTAGATTATTAAAACATGGAAAACAACAATAAAACAAGGTAGCCAGTTAACCAGAAGAACTGTCATCAATATAATGCTGTATACAGATGATCAGATTAGATTACATGACAAATGAAGATTTCCTTCAGAAATCAGTTTATGAATTAAACAAAATAATCCAACAATACAATTAAAAATTTTCACGAAAGAAAACAAAAGTCATAACATTTAAAGGCTGAGATCATGTTAGATCAAAAATAGTTATAGAAAATAAAATAATAGAACAGATGACAGAGTTTAATTATTTTGGCTGCATAATATATCTAAAAGATAAAGATATAGATGAAAAAATAAAGAAATTTCAGAAAAACTGTGGAACAATTAAAAGGACACTGACAAGACAAGAAACTCGACTAAAATTTTATAAATTATTGATCACTTCCACTCTATTATATGGATCAGAAACATGGACTGTTGTAAAGAAAGATCGAAGTAAAATATGGAGCTGCAGAAATGAGATTTTTAAGAACAATTAAAGAATGTACAAAATTAGACCATATAAAAAATTAAGACATCTGAAAAGAGCTAGATATTTACAACATAATGAAAAGATCAAGGAATATATACTATATATATACTAGGGGGCTCTGCCCCTATGGTGCCCAACCCCCTCGAGTTCTGAGTAAGACAAAAAAAAGTTTCAAATTTCGGCTTATCTTTTTTTATATATATATATATAGAGAGAGAGAGAGAGAGAGAGAGAGAGAAAGAGAGAGAGATGGAAAGAGCATCTATTTAGGATGGAATGATATTGTCTACCAAAAGAGGTAGGTAGATATAGACCAAAGGGAAAGATAGAAAGAAAGAAAGCGAGAAAGACCAGTTGCAAGATGGAAAGACCACTGAAGCCAGAACAGGCAAATGCTTAATCTTTGAAGAGAAGAAGAAGAATTTTTAAAATATTTTAAAATATTAAAAAATAAAATATAATATATTAGAAAATAAAATAATAAAAATATAAAAAATAATTAAATTAAAATGAACGTGCATTAATTTATTTTTTTACCATTTGCTGTTGTCACATAACACACTACCCTTCCCACAAAAAAAATGTCTTGGATAGATGGATAAATACATTGGAAAATGCAACAAAAAAATTGCAATTTTCTTTATGTTTTGGAAGGCTGAAAAGATGAAAGTAATAAATTGGGACTATTTTGCTTTATATCTAGAGTTAATGTGACTCTAGAGCAAAATTGATCAATATTTTGGTTTGGCTACCTCACTTATTTGCACTTCAAAGTCAACTATTTTTAATCTTTTACAAACTTTGAGGCTTTTCCCCCCCCCCTCCTATAGAAGAAACACTTCAAAGATTTTGACTATACTTATTCCACTACACACACACACACACACACACACACACACACACATACAAACAAACCATGTATAAAGTCAGACATGGATTCAAACAGGTGCCTGCAGGATATAATATAAAATAGGAGAAAGAGAAGAAGAGGTTGATCGACCGTGAGATGCGGTGATTAATACCTTTGGAGGGTAATGGATGGCAATGCTGTAGCCAATGAAGTTCTAACTGAGGCTCGGCTATTGCTGTTACCCTCCGGCCATGATCAGAGCCTTAATAGCTCAATAACACCTTATCCCTACACTGCCCTCTACAGATAACGGGGGAAGATGAAAAGCATTCTTGCTTCGCCCCTTTAAGCCAGTAAGATTTTTTGATTTTTTTTCTAATACCTAAAGGTGGCCTCATCTTGGAAAAAGATTAATTTGAAAATTTTAATAAGTCAAAAGGTATACACTTTGAGCATTTAAATGATAGTAATACAAAATAAAAATTGGGCAATCTGGTAATTTGCTGTGTTTAATTTAAAAACATCTAAAATTGTAATAATTGTCTGATTCCACTAAATAAAAATGGCCCCTGTAATCAATGTGGTGCCAGGAAAAAAAATCTTAATTTTTTTTTTCTTCCATCTAAAGAATAGGGTAACCAAAGATTTCATTTTCATCAAAATACAAAGTTATACAGCTTCAGTTTAATGTTTCATCTGATTTCACATGGAATAACCTCTATAATGTTTTAAATGATAGCACATATGAGAGTACAGCTTTCAGCATTAGAGTTGCTTATGTATTGCACTACTGAAAAGATGCTGTTGCCCATAAGTCGGTATATTCATTATCTGTCAGTGCATTTAATTAAGGTTTTTCTGGTGTGACAGTTGCTTCAACCTGATTCTTTTTTTAGAGAGGTAAAAACCTTGATAGGGCAAAATTCCCTATTTCATTATTGCAGAAGTCTCATCTCTGAAAGATTTTTATCTTACATTATTGAACTTTTGTTAAATGAATAAGTCATAAATATTGACAAAAAAGCCTAAATGCTTCATTTAGTCAAGTAATACTGTCTGAAGAAAATATATTATTTATACATTCTTTTTTTTTCAGCCAGTATTGTATTGAAACGATAAAGATCTGAAAGTGACAGAGCATTGGGCAAACTGAAAATAAACCAGAACACCGACAAAAGATCTGTAGCCTGTAGCATCAGAGTTGAAGCTGTAGGTTCTTTTGTCTGTGTTCATAACAATTCATAATTTGGTCTGTTCCATTTCTACTCATGCCACCTCTCAGCTGTGACTTCTCCACTCTTGCCATTATCCACCTATCTTTAACACTACTTATCCCATGGTATTGAAAGCAACAACAACAACAAAAAAAAAAAAAAGAAAAAAAGTCCACCCTCTTTCTCCTCACACAGCTCCACCAACATACCATTCATGATTCTTGCTTGCTTTTTCAACTTGTTATTGTCATACTTGGGAAACACACAACAGCTTTTCCTACCATGTTATTTGTTTGTCTTTCACTCTTTTCAATAAGCTCCTAACTCTCCTCACCTCACATTTGAGTCATATATCACCTCTTTTCTTTCATTCTGTTCCTTTGCACCTTTTCATTCATGTCCACAAACAGCATATACCTCTTCTCATTTCTCATCCTGATCAATTTGGATCTTCAAATCTTTCATTTGTACTCTTCCACTACTGCAATCACACTTGCTTTAGTTCCATCAGTCTCTTTCCTGCTTATGATATTTTTTTGCATCATGTATACTCTCAATGATATATTTAATATCACCATATGTCATACTGAAAATCATATTCTCTCCCTTTTTGTTTGTATATTTTGTTTTCTTCTGAGAGAAGAAAACAAAATATACCTCTTCTCACCTCCCTGAATCACATGGAGGTGAGGAGAAATATGTTTTTACAACTTTATTTCAATTTCAACAGTACACTTCACATCTAAGATTTGCATGACAGAAAAATCTGCCATGGCCTGGTAGAGTGGTTAATAAAATTTCATTTAAAGTGTTACACTTGTGTGTTATGTTAGTTAATAAATAAAATAGGTGTTACATTCCAAGATTATGATTCTTGGATTGATATTGCAAATGTAAACTTCCAGCATGAAAAGTTCTAAATGCAACATTTTAGATTAGCAAACATTGCTGTATGAATGGTTCAGTACAGGCAGCTTGAATAAACTATTCATATATCAGTTGTTTCAGAACAATCATGGTTAGAAGTAGGCTAATCCAAAATCATGAGCATTGTATAATGTTTAATATCTTATCATTCTCATTATTATCAGTGTTGTAAAACTCTTCTGAAATTTCATCTTCCTTTCTTTTTTTTTGTCACAGTGGGAACCCATTCAGTTTTTCAATAACAAGATAATTTGTGATCTTGTTGAAGAGCGTCATAAGGGAATTATTGCAATACTGGTAAGTAATGCACACCTCATATCTAAGTGTTATAAAGTTTAACAGCTGCATAAAAATCTCACAGTATAATAATGCTTCACTGGTGTATTTAAATGACTTTCAACATTTTAGGGAAATAGTTTGGATTCAATCTGAGTATAATGTGAATAAATGAAGAATTCACTTTCTTTTATATTCTTGTAGAGCATGGCACAATCAGTATCAGTGATGCTCTATGGTTGGAAAAATTTTCACATCCTATCCTGGATGTGACAAGCTGTATAGTAATACTTTGTTAACAAATCCTCTGGAACAAAGCTTCTTTATAACAAAATTGGCAGTTAATAGGCTTTAGAATGTTATCTACCAACTTATATGTACAAGTTTATATTAGGCATTTTAGATGTAGATGTAAAAATGTAAATCTCTTAGGTGCCAGACTAAGAAAGATACCCTGATCCTCCAGGTTTGAGATTTTGCATAAGGCTGGCTAATAAAAAAAAATTTCTATAATTCAGACACTTTAACTGGATGATTCATCAGACAGAAACAATGGAAAATGACCAAGAAAGGATAAAGGTAAACGATTAGGAATCTTGGACTGGAATGTGCAAAGCATAACAACAAAGGAATTAAAATTAGCAAAACAATTAAAAATATTAATATATCTGTAATAACAGAAAAAAAAAAAAAAAAAAAAAAGAAATTACATGGAACAAAAGATAGACCAACATATCAGAGCTTCTAGTGGAGTAGCCATTTTAATCTATAATAAATAGAAAAATAGAAATGTTAGAATTATATTATAACAATTAAATTAAAAACAAATAGAAGCTATTTAAATACCATAACAGTATATCCCTGCAGAAGGTATAAAAGAGGACTCTGAACAATTTTGTCAGGAAACCACAAAAACAGTTAAATAAATGTAATAAAAATACTATATATTAATAACAAGAGATCTTAATGCTAGAATTAGAAATAATCCAATCCCAAATATCTTAGGAAAGTATGGAGAAATTGCATGAATTAAAATGGTCAAGAACTATTAGACGTCTGTATTTTCAATAATTTTAATAACTAATGCCTTTTTTTTTTTTCAAAAAAAAAAATAATAATAAATAGTTCCACAGAAAACCGCATATAAAAAAATTGCACAAAAAAGACCTAGCTTACATTGAAAAATTAGGGATACATTCCATAATTTTTTAATACCACATAAAACGAAAGCATGAATTAAAATAAACCTAAAATTGCATAAAAAAGTTTATAAAAATTCAGGAAAATAAGAATGCCTAAGTTTGTTTTAAATCTTTATTCATTTAATTTTATTGAAAAGTAACAATTTTTTTTACATTTTTTTCATCAGAATTATCTTCACTATTAGACAATATTCGGCAACTTTTGCAAACTGGTGCGAAATCACTTTCATCACCAGAAGAGATAATCAGTGCATCAGATCTTTATTGTAAAGGCAATGGTTCTTCACAAACAGAATTAGCTTCACTCTCGTTCTGTGCTGATTTTTGTTTCTTCTGACAATGTGATCAGTCATTAAATTTTGCGATGATGATTTTACTAATTTTTTATACAGCTCGCGATATCCAGACATACAGTTCTTCAGCTCACGTTGGAATTTAAAGGCTCATTCAGAATTTGTGTCATTAACAAGAAAATGATTTTCCAATTTATTGCACAGTTCAAGACCTTCTCGAATTATATTTGCAGTGAGGGGGACAGGTTTTTCTTCCGCTTCACTATTGTTTTCTGGATCTTCGATGATATCTAAAGTTAATCGATATCCAATAATATCATCGTCACTTAAGTCATTATTCACAAGCAATACGTCTACATCATTCTGGCTAAATGTATCAAAACCTTCTCCACCAATTTCATGTACCAAAGTAATGATTTCAGCTGATAAGGTAGATGTTTGAATGGTTGCAATGTTTGCAACATATTCAGGCCAAGCTGCTTTCCAGTAGGCATTTAAAGTTTGTGGTCTTATTTCAGCGATAACAGATGCAACATGATTTAAGCAGTCCAAAATAGAAAATTTTTTCCAAACATCAATTACTGTTAATGATTCATTTTCTAGTTTATCCAATATAAATTGAAAAGTGTGCTAAACCTAATATTTTTTAAAAGTAGCAATTATGCCTTGATCTAATGGCTGAATAATGCTTGTTGTATTGGGTGGAAAAAACTACCTCCACATTTGGATGTTCTAAATGCGGATGACTTGGTGCATTGTCAACAATTAATAAAACTTTAAAATCGAGAGCTTTTTGCTTCATATGTGTTTCTGCTTCTGGTACAAAGCAATTATTGCAGCATTCAGTAAATACAGCAGTTGTTACCCAGGCTTCTGTATTAGCCATCCATTATACTGGCAGCTGTTTAAGAGCTTTGCCTTTTAGAGCATGTGGTCTTAGAGATCGATTTACTAGGAGGGTTTCGACATTCCATCTCCTGATGTATTGCTACAAAGTAACAATGTTACTTGATCTTTGCTTGCTTTAAACCCATTGCTTTTTTCTCAGACTTTGTGATGCAAGTTCGACTAGGCATTTTCTTCCAGAACAATCCTGTTTCATCAGCGTTAAACACTTGATTGGGACAATATCCACCATCTTCAATAATTTTGGCTAACTTCTTTTGGAAAATTTTTGGCTGCTTCTTCATCTGCTGCTGCAACCTCACATGTAATCTTCACACTGTGAAGTGCATTCTTTTTAAAAACCTGGTCAGCCATCCTTTGCTAGCTAAAAATTCTTTATCAGCCTGGGAGTGGAAGTCGATGGCTCCAATTGCTTCATCTGTTCATAAAAGCAAAGAGCTTTTTGTTTAATTAAATAACCACTTATAGGAATTGTTCTTGAGTTAATTCTTCAATCCAAATTGAGAGTGCTCGTTTTCCGTTTTTTCTAATAAAGCATCTCTTGAGTACAATGATAATTTGGCACTTAGTTTTGTGCCAGAAATGACAGATTTTCTTATTGCAACTTCATTCTTTTTAATTGCTCTTATAGTAGATTCGCCTAAATTAAAATGTTTACCAATTGCCATAGATCCCTCTCTCCTTTTGCTAAGCAATCTAAAATTGTAATTTTCATTTCCAAAGAAATTGCTTTTCTTTGGTTTTTTTTTCCTCCATTGGGCCAAATTAAATCTTTAAAATATAAATTAGTAAAATTTAGACTTACGATAATGAAAAGACAAACACTTATTCACATGCAAAATTAAACTTCACGGACACTCACTGCTTACACGTTACTTATGTTATGCCAGAATGTGCTGCAACATGCTGTTCATTATGTACTATGGTACATAAGCTTTGAAGTTATGCACTGCACAACTTCAAAACCGCATAAAAAAGATACGCATAAAAAGAGACCCGAGTGTACTTGGAATGGCAGAGGAATAAGATCTAAAGGTTGAAATCATGTTACATCACAAATAGTTATTAAAAATAAAATAATAGAACACTTGACATAGGTTAATTATTTAGCTGCATAATAACATATCTAAAAGATAAAGATATAGATGAAAAAATAAAAAAAATTCAGAAATCTGTGGAACAATTAAAAGGACATTGAATGAAAAAAAAACAGAAAAACAGACAAACTCAACTGAAATTTTATAAATTAATGATCATTTTTACTCTATTATATGTTTCAGAAACATGGACTGTTAAAAAAGAAAGTAGAAAGTAAAATATGGTCTGCAGAAAGAAATCAGATTTTTAAGAGCAGTTAAAGAATGCAGAAAATCAAGACCATATAAAAAATTAAGACATCAGAAGAGTGCTAGATATTTACAATGTAAACAAAAAAAAAAAAAAAATCGAGGAATATAGAGTCCTTTCCTTTAGTGTTACACAGTGATTACATACATTTCTAATTATAATTAGCTCTTATACCTAAAGGTTAAGTGGGTAGAATATGTACCATCCATATTCTTGGGATTTTTAGACCATCATTATTGTTAAGATTATGGTGGTTGGTTGGTAAGAATTTCACAGGCTTCCTTATATTTATGCTCACACCACGTTTTGGTGTGATGTAAACTACAGGTGCCTTTGCAGTCAATTCTATATAGAGTATTCAGTACATGATCAAAAAGGCCAGATTTACATCCAACACTAGGTATCATTAACACACAAAAAAACAGGACATTGAAGATTTGCTCCAGTGAATAAGCACTTAAAGATGAATTAAAAATTATCAATAGCTTTCTGAAAAATGTCTACAGCAAAATACTATCAACAAAATTCTTCACAAGACATCACTTAACAAAAATAAACTATTTTATCTGATATACATTAAAGGTATATCAGATAAAATAAACAGAATACTACAGAAATACAACCTTAATTCCACCTTTAAAAACCTGCTGCAAAATTAAAGAACTTATTCAACTCATCCAAGGATCCACTTCCTCTGCTCTCCCACCCTGGAGTATACCATATTCATTACACCTGTAATTTGCAATATATAGGGGAAACAGGACACACAATTCCTATCAGGAAAAAAAAAAAAAGAACATAATCAGCATATTAAATTTAATAACTATGGTAATCTGGCCTTTCTGATCATGCCCTGAATTGACTGGAAAGAGACACCTGTTGTTTACATCACACCAATTTTTTTGATGTTGAAAGTTTATTTTTCACTTGATTAGAGTATAATAAAATTAGTTTAATCCTTTTTCCAAGTGTGAGCAAACAAAGTTTGTGCCTGAAAGTATCTTCAGGACTGGGGTAAGGTGGTACAACACCAGGGCAACTCGTTGCAAAGGTGGAGCAAGCTACCAACTCTCCTATCTCAGTATCTCCTATAATGCAAAACACATCTCCTTGCGGATATGTCTAATGTTATGCATTAAGGCAGAAGCATTAGCTGGATCTGCTAATGCTTCTGCCTAGTATCTTCACTTGGGCCTGGCTCCTACTGAAGAGACCTCAATAAAGGTCGAAACTAGTCCGGGTAGTGGCCCTTCCCTTAATGCATAACATTAGACATATCCGCAAGGAGATGTGTTTTGCATTATAGGAGATACTGAGATAGGAGAGTTCGTTCTTGCTCCACCTTTGCAACGAGTTGTCCTGGTGTTGTACCACCTTACCTCAGTCCTGAAGATACTTTCAGCGCAAACTTTGTTTGCTCACACTTGGAAAAAGGATTAAACTAATTTTATTATACATCACACCAAAACGTGGTATGAGCGTAAATTTAGGGAGGCCTGTGAAATTCTTATCAACCAACCCTAATCTTCAAAATAATGGTGGTTTAAAAATCCAAAGAATATGGATGGCACATATTCTACCCAGTTAACCTTTTGGTATATGGGTTAATTATAATTAGGACTGTAAGCAATCTAGGATTATATTCCTAACATGGTAATTATTCCTAACACGGTTGTAGCCTCCATAATTTTACTGAAATCAAGGAATATGGAGAAAAATGGAAAGAGGAGCATCTATTTTGGATGGAAAGATATCAGATATCAAAAGAGATGGATAAATACAGACTAAAGGGTGGGGAGAGAGAGAGAGAGAGGACCAGTGAAGCTAGAACAGACAAGTGCCTAATCCTTGAAGAGAGGAAGATGCAAAGTGTTATTAATGATAGCTGATGAGCTACAGCCAAGGAGAATAGAAGTGGAACTGCAGGATAGAGAAAAGAGCACATTTGAGGCTATTTGGTGTGAGGTAGCAGGTACAAATGATTTGAAAGGAGACAAAATGGCTATGAGTGAGGATGTGAAGGAATTGTTTGAGGTAGCAAAAGAGAAAAGTGAGAGAGTTAGGATGGTGAGTCTGTTTCCACAGTATGACAGTGAAGAGTATAGAAGGAGGGCCATAATTGCAAATGACTTTATGCATGAATTAGGCAGGAGAGTCGTGTGGAATTTGTGGATGTGTGGAGTCAGTTCGATGGGCGAAAGGATTTATATAAGATGGATGGTTTACATTTGAATGGATTTGGTGTATGGAGACTTGAAAAGGTGTTGTCGAATGCAGTGGAAGTGGATGTGCAGAATCAGGGAAACTAGAGTTATTAAGGGGGTAGAGTAGATATGCGGACTTTAGGGAGACAGTTGAGTGTATGGATGTATGTAATATGCCCAAGCGAGTACGAAAGACTACGAATCAGAATGGGGATAGTTAGTATGAGGCATCAAAATAAGGATGGGACAAATGGGCTTCTGCAATTCATGTATACTAATGCCAGAAGTATTAGGAACAAGAAGGAAGAATTTTTGGCCTTGGTTGGCACTTCCAGGCCACAGGTTATTGGCATTAGTGAAACATGGCTGACAGAAGATAATATAGCTAGTGGGATTGAATGTGAGGGGTATGGTGTGTTCAGGAGTGACAGGGAGAATAAAATTGGGGGACGAGTGTTATTGATGATAGCTGATGAGCTACAGCCAAGGAGAATAGAAGTGGAACTGCAGGATAGAGAAAAGAGCACATTTGAGGCTATTTGGTGTGATATTGAAACTAGCAGAACAAAATATACAGTTGGGTGCTGCTATAGACCAGGTGATGGAATAGATGGTAGAGATAGTATGCATATGCAAATAGAAGAAATGAGTGGAAGGAGGGTAATTATTATGGGAGATTTCAACTATGGTAATATTGATTGGAAGGAGGAGAGGACACACGGGGGGAAGGAATTGGATTTTATGCATTTATTAAGGGATAACTATCTGCAATAACATGTAATGGAAAATACCAGGAATGTGAGAGTGCTTGACCTAGTAATTGCATCTGAGAATTTGGCTGTAACGAATATGACCACGTTGTCACCAATTGGTGAGAGTGATCATAGGGTCTTGACTTGGGAGGTGGCTAAAGGTGTAGAATTTTCATTTAAGACAGGGTACATGTAGAATTATCAGGCTGGTAGGTATGACAAGCTTAGGAGTTTGATTGGTTCAGTGCCATGGCATGTAAAACTGCAAGGGCTAGATGTTGATAGTGCATGGGAGGCGGTTAGGAAGTGTTTGCACGAGGCAATGGCTGACTGTATACCTAGAGTCCGAATAATAAATCAAGTAGGGGTTAAATGAATGAATAACACCATTAAGCTTGAGCTGTAAAAAAAGAAACATTTTTTTCAATATGTTGCAAGTAAAAGAAAAAAAAAATGTATATGATGTATTACTGAGCGAGCACTTTGCAAGAATATATCATCCAGGTGGTGACATTGCAGGAATGAATGAACCAATAGATTATATGGGAATTGTGGTGAATGAAGTGGAGGTGAGTAGTCTATTACAAAACCTCAATGTCAATACATCTGTGGGATTGGATGGTATACCAGCTCGTGTGTCGTACTTGAAGCGGCTAAAGAATTGTCAGTGCCCTCGACCATTTTGTTTAATTTGAGTCTCGGGTCTGGGTTAGTCCCGAGGGGGGTGGAAAGAGGGGAAAATAGTTCCACTGCATAAAGGAAGTTCCAAGACTGTTGTTGTAAATTACGGACCGATCAGCATATCAGGAATCGTTGTCAAGGTCTTGGAGAAAGTAGTCAAGAGGAAAATACAGGATTGGATAGATGAAAATGGGATACTGTATGGGGGATAGCATGGTTTTGTGAAGGGTTGATCATGGTTCAGTAACTTGCTCATGTTTTATAACACAGTGATGGCTGAACTGGATAAGGGTAATGGGTTTACAATGCTTCTACTGCACCTTGCTAAGGCTTTTGACAGGATACCATGGAATTCTAATCAGTAAACTGCAGCATATGGGGATGGATATAGGGTTGGTGAGATGGATAGGATGGTGGTTGATGGAGAGATATCAGAGAGTAGTTTATTCAGGAGTAGAGTCCAAAAGATGGCCTGTGACTAGTGGTGTGCTATAGGGTTCTGTTCTTGGACCACTACTTTTCAGTTTGTTCATTAACGATATAGGAAAGGATCTGAGAGGAAATGTTCACTTGTTTGCTGATGATGCAAAGTTGGGTAGAGCAATAGTGAGTACGCAGAATGTCAAAATTTTGCAAGATGATTTGGATAGTTTGGAGGACTGGGCTAAGGAAAATGGATGTCGATTTAATGTGGTAAAATGTAAGGTTATGCATTTTGGGGTGAAAAGATTAGCAGCAGTATATCACATTGGTGGAACCGTACTCCAGGAGATTGATGAGGCCAGGGATTTGGGAGTGTTGGTGGATAGGGAGTTGAAGTTTAGGGGGCACATCGCAAAAGTGGCTAAATCAGCTCATCAAATCACTTGGTTGCTGAAAAATACTTTAACAAGCAGAGACAAACAAGTTATTGTTCCTCTGTATTGAGCCTTGATAAGACCCAATCTAGACTACTATGCCCAGATATGGGCGCCAGGGTTTCTTCTTGATGGGGAGGAGGTGGAGAGGATCCAGAGACGAGTGACAAATATGATAGCAGGTCTATGGAATGAACCTTGTGAGAACAGGTTGAAGATTTGTGGGTTGCAAAAATTGGTTGATTGGCAGAAAAAGGGGTGATATGATTGAAACATTCAAATTACTGAAGGGTTTCTATAAGATTAATTCAGAAGATATTTTTGAGAATAGGACTGGTGGTTGGAGGACTAGGGGGCCATACATGGAAGCTGGGCAAGAATGTGGTTAGCAAGGGTGTTAGAACTATGTTTTGTACTTGGAGAGTGATGAATGAGTGGAATAAGCTGCCAGAGTCTGTTGTGGGTGCTATGACTGTGAACGAGTTCAAGGCGAGGTATGATAGATACTGTGTGAATGTCGAATAGTTGTTCTTGACATGATGTTAGGGCCTCCCTCGATGAGTCTGTTGACTCCTTGGAGTTGCCCGAAATAATAATAATAATGTTATGCAGAGAAGTATTTGATGGTCATCGATACAGTGCACACCATAGGTACATTTCTACATATTTTTTTTCTTGTATGTAGTTATTTTATTACTTTTTATAAAATAATATTAAGTTTTCCAGTAGATCAAGAAAATGTAAAGCAGTATGGTTAGAAACTAAAATGCAGATTATATAAAGGATAGAAAGTGGAGAAAACAAAATCGCTGCAACCTTATCTTTGGGTAATTAATAAATAACATAAAACTGATTTAACTTTCACATATATTTTTATCATGATAAAATTTTTGCCTTGGTGTCAATCACTTCAGTATGACTTTGAAATTTCACAATAAGAACAGAAACTGGTATATTCAATAATGATGCACGTGAACTGTTCATACATGATGTATGAGTATCACGATCTACTTATAATTAAGGTTCTAGTAAAAATAACTTTAACAAAATTTAATAATAAATAAATAAATGTACAGTCATACCTCGATTAACAAAGTGGTTGCATTACATGAAATTACTTTGTTAAGCGAAACTTCGTTCTCAGAAGTAAAAATACTATGGCCATAATAGGGATGTTTTGTACATAAAGAAAATGACTTTTTTTTTTGAAAAAAGAAAAACTTTATTAAATAAAAAGTCAATATTACATCATGACATTTTGAAATACGAATCTAAAGTTGATTATGCTTTTTTTCTCTTTCATTTAACAATTGCTTATATGGATTTATTGCATTTAACACCGATCATCATCACGAACCATGGGCTCACTGCCCGTTGGTGTCCGATGCCTCCTTCACTATCTTCTTTCACTTTTCTTTGTCCAGTGCACAGTGTCGCAGTTTCTGCACATCCATTCCACACCAGTCCTTTATGTCATCTATCCATTCTCTGTATGGTCTACCTCTTCTGTTTACACCATCCATAATACCAAACATGAATGTCTTTATCTTCCGGTCTTTACTCATTCTGCAGATGTGTCCAAATAATTGCAGCTTCCATTTTATAATCTTCTGCATTAGATTCTCCTTTGGTTGTATCTTCCGATATTAACACTTCTTCCTAAATCAGGATCATTTTCACGGAAAAAATTTAAAACATTTTCAATGTCATTCAAGCACCTTTTTAAATCTTTGGTTGCTAACACTTTTTTGGTAGGAACTTCTTTAATTTCGTCTTCATTTTCTTTGGCTTCATTGCTAACAAGTTTTTCTAAATCTTCCACTAAAAAACCATATTCTGCATTTAATAAATTTCTTACATCCTCTTCATTGAAATTTTCGAAACCTATTGATTGAACCATCTGGATAACTTCATTTCTAATCTCTTGAATGGTATTTTCTTCTTCTAGTACAACTTCTGGCTGTAATTTGCACCAAACTCCATTTAAGAATTTCCGAGTGCTCCAAGAGCTATTAATGTTTTCAATTGTGCCTTTAATGGTAGTTTTTCCAAAAAGTTTTAATTGACATTTACTCTTTATCTTCTAGTTCAATTAAATTGCTTAACGTACCACCAGATAATAAGCTTTAAATGTTGCTATTACTCCCTGATCCATTGGTTGAATCAGGGAAATTGTGTTTGCATGGTACTATTAAGATCAGTAGGATGTCTTGAAGCATTGTCCAACAACAAAAGAGCTTTTTCTTCAAAATGATTTCTTTGGCAATATTGTTTCACTTCTAGACAAAAATGGTTAACAAATCAATCAGTAAATAACTCCTTGGTAATCCACTCATTTCTGTTAGCTTTCCATATTACAGGTAAATTCATTTTTATGTTACCTTTTAATGCCCTCGGATTTTCCAAATGGTAAAGTAATAACAATTTTAATTTAAAATCGTCATAGGCATTTGATCCAAAGAGTAACGTTAAACGGTCTTTGGCTGCTTTGAACCCAGCTGCTGATTTTTCTTCGATAGAAATGAAGCTTTTTGATGGTAGCCATTTCCAGAACAAACTGCTTTTGTCAACATTGAACACCAAATTTGGTGAAAAATTTTCATGTTCAGTTATTTCCTTTAGTTTTTCTTGAAACTTATTCGCAGCTTCAACATCTGCATTTGCATCTTTTCCTGATAATTTAACACTATGAATTCTGACCTGTTTTTTAAATTTCTGAAACCAAACCATGAGAAGCTTCAAAATTTTCCGCAGTTTCTTCAGTTTGCTTAAATTTCAGGTGATTAAACAAAAATAATGCTTTTTCTTGAATCACCATTTGAGTTAAAGGCATATGACGTTGTGACATATCATCTGTCTACAAACAACATTTTCTCCATTTTTTTCTAAAATTGGACTTTGGCTGCTATAACATCTGTACGATTCTGAGCAGACTGTTTTATATTTTTTGATTGACTAAGTATGGTTGTTAAAGTTGACTGCATTAATCCTAAAGAATGTGCTACATCAGATTTTCTTTCACCCTTTTCAACACGTTGCACGATATGTATTTTTTGTTTCTAAACAAATTGCTTTTCTTTTCCTTGATTCTGACATTTTATCTAAATATTAATATTTACAAAATCTACAATAATGCTATCAAAGAACATACACCATTTATTGCAATGCACCACACTGAAACACGCCCTGCAAAATGTAAGCAATGACTAAATTACACACATGACGTGCAAAACTGTTAAAACAGACACACCCACAGCTTGGGAGTACGTGACGAGTTGCCGTTGTTTGCCATTCAGATGATTGCTGGGCATTGACCTTAAAATTTTAATATTTTTACATAAAATGGGGCTTGAAATTGTGGGCTTCCTTATATTGAGGCTTTGTTATCAGAGGTAACGTTAACCAAGATATAACTGTAATTAAATTTACATTAATTTTGGAATTTGTGAAGAAGACTATTTCCCAAAAGTGGGATAATTTTTAAGTCTATCATTTCTGTTTATATTCGGTTGATGTAGTAAGGTCTCATTACTCTCTTTGTATAAACATATCAAGAGATTTTTACTTTTATGGAGAACCTTAACTTTCTTTAAAGAACTAGGTGTCTGGTGGTGACAGCATGCTCTGCAAATCCTTTTTTTGCATATTGGAGCACTTGGAACACGCTGCTACAGATCCACTTTTTGGCCAAAATATGATAATCTACACTTTCAAGAAATTTGATACACTCCAGGGTGGGCTAAAGGCAGAAGTTTATCTTTAGCTGAGCCCAGAAAAGTAGATATCTTGTTGATAGGATGGAAGGACACATTTGTAGGTCAATGGATCTAAGTAGTTTGGCTATATTTTCTGAGAACCTTTAACATAAGGCATGATGACACGTTAGACCACATCTATATCACTACTGTGATGCGATGAGAAGCAGATGACAAGGAAACTATAATTATCTTGTTAACATATGATTTGGTAAAGCCATTAGTAAGGAAGGTGGACTTGATGTGATTTATTTCTTGGGAGCAGCAATTTAGTTAGCAAAAAGAGTGTTCTTAATGGACTAAAGTCTTAATGCTGCCAGGTTTTTGAAAATTATGATGGTATGAAAGAGGATGAATGTAAAGTCCAACATTTGATTTTATTTTTTTCCTGATTGACAGACTGTTGTATGGTTCTATGGAAACCATCCTAAGCCATCCTTATGATACAGATTTGGCATGGGTTCTGGACAGACATACAGGAATATGCCTGTATGGCGAAATTTTATACTAATAAAGTATATGTGTAATTTAAATCTTTTTTATGCTATTTATTAATTATCATGTCTTATGTTTCTGTATGTCAAGTCATTGAGGTTGGCACAATCAATTTCAAAAACAATTTAAATCAAGCTGATGATATTAAAAATTCCTCAAAATTGCAGTTACCTTATTGCATCTAAATTAACATTCACATGTAGTAACATTTTAGAGAATATGGAAAAATAGTAAGTTTTTAGGTAGATGATATGACAGAGTGCCATATGTTGCTCACTCAGGCAATAAGAATATCTTGACATCAAACGGTTTGTACATCTCAATGGCTTCACAGAGCAGATCGTACAACATACTTTTGATGGACGACAGCTATTTACTAAAAGATGAATAAAAGTTATTGTTTGACCAATTCTGGTGTACACAGTTAGAAAACCTTATCCACAGCTGGCAAAAGCAGCATTGCAGACACTTTTACCATTTGCCACCACCTATCTGTGTGAAATGGGATTTTCATCACTTTTGCACTTAAAAACAAAAGCCAGAAATCGCTTAAATGCAAGTGATGACTTACGCGAATAAACAACAACAACATAGCCATTAAAAATTGAGATATTGTTTTGTATGTATATGTAAATGTATGTGTTTATTTTTCAATAAATAAATTATCTTGCAATAGATGTAATTTCTTAAATAAAGAAATGGAAACACGTTTTTCAAGGGGGTGTGAGAACTTATTTTTAGATTTAAGGGGGTGCTGATCACTAAAAAGGTTAAGACCCACTGCTCTAGAACATCCTGGAGTGTATGAAGTTTCATGTGACTTGGCTTACTGTGCACAGACAGGAATCTCCTTCAACATCTGCCTTGAAGAACATAAGGAATGCATTTGCTACCATTGTTATGGCAGGTCAGGACTTGTAGAACCATGCTTTGGGCATCCCTTTACACAAAACAAACAAACATGATATATAGAATTTGTTATATGTCATGGAGACTATTTTTGATGCCATCTGTTCACTCCACTAATATTTTTCAGAACTCAGAACTAAGTGTTTTGTTTCTAACCTAACTCTTGAATCCATAAGTTAAAATTAGTTTGAACACTGTCTTGTATATAGCTAATTTAGTGTTTTGACTAATTTCTTTCTTATTCCATATAAATTTATTCAGCTGACTTCCTACCTACCAGCTTTACTAATTCTGTTGTCTATTTCCATATTTAATTTACCATCTTCACTAAAAATTGTGCCTAAATAGTTGAAATATTTTCGTTGTTCTATAGGTTCACCATTCAGAATACAGCTGATGTTTTCAATGTTTCTATCTATTTTCATTGTCTTTGTCTTTTTATTGCTTATTTTCATACCAAATTTATTACAACAGTTATTCAATTTAGTCAGGAATCTTGCAGACTTGTTCAATTTATTCAGAAATATAACATAATCTGCATAAAGTAAAGAGCTATGATTAACTTCACCATTTTTGATATCAGATTTAATACCACTTTCCTTCATAATGTGATCCTTATAAATAATGAGGAACAGTGGAGGTAATGTGCACTCTTGTTACACATCTTGTTTTACTTCAAACCATCTTCCTGTACCTCCTTCAATTCTAACTACTGACTTACAGCTTAAATAGATACTATGTATTGCTTGATATAATGTCCCAGTTACGCTATATAACTTACATTTTAATGAGCTTTCCTCTTGGCATATGTCAATCCCCAAGATTTCTCAGCTATTTGTCTGAAAGTCAAAATCTGATCCTGACAACCTCTTTGGCATGAATGCCAATTGTTATTCACCAAGCTTCCCTTCCACAAGTTTTCTTTTCCATTTCTCAAGTATATTTGCATAAATCTTAAGAGGGACACTGAGTAGGAAATAGCTCTGTAATTCTCACATTTGGTGTTATTTTCATTTTTATAGATGGGTACTCTGAGTTCTTTACTCCCATCTGGAATTTGACCCTCTGACCAGGCCTTCTGAATTATGCAATACAACCACTGTTTCTTTTATAATTGAGTGTTTCTGGCCGAATTTCATCTACTCTAGCTGCCTTTCCACATTTCAGGTTTTTGATGGCTTTCTCTACTTCAGGTATGGATATGTATTCCTGTTGGGAGTTTTCTACCATCACCTTGTTTCATTTCACTATCTTTCAAAATAATTACTCTAGCCATTTAGAATATCTTTATCTTCAGTGTTCATGTCCCCTTTATCATCTCGAATTCCTTTTACAGCACTCTTTCCTCCATTTCTGAACTTTTTTTTCAACAGCCACCAGGATATTTTGCTACCTTCCTGATATTTATTTTCTATGTTCTTACCAAAGACTTTTGTTCGGCTAGTTTTACACTGTGTTTAGCTTTCTTACATTTTGTCTCTATATTCTCTAAGAGTACAAGCAGACTTCTTTGCCAGGAACTGTTAATATGAGTCCGCTATGAAGTTCTAATTTTTCTATCCTTATAGACAACCTCACTACATGCTTCTCTGGCTGAATAAATCAATGTTTTCTTCAGGATTTGCCACTGAATCTTCAAGATTTGGTTCTTGTTTTCTTCAATGACATTTGTGTATTTGAGTCTACAGTTCACTGCTAAAAGCAGCTTAACCTTGGCTCATTTTAAAACTTTTTTACACGCTCTTCTTTTCAATATGAAATTCAAATTCATCCTTCTCAAAACTAAATAGTGATCACTTGCTATTTCAAATCTTCTGTATACTCTTGTGTCCTGAACCAGTGGGAAAACATCGCAATAAACTATAACATAGTCTGTGAGACTTTTCTTATTTCTTTCATCTTCTCTTCATGTGAATTTCTGCACTTTTTATGCTGGAATATTGTGTTATTAATAACTAATCCATGTCCTGAACAGAAATCCTGCAGATTTCTGTTCAGGACATTTACCATTATTATTAGCTTTGTGCTTTTCTCCAAATTTTCCCCAAACATTTCTATATGTCTGGTAATCATCTCCTACTCTGCTGTTTAGATCTCCAACAAGGACCAACTTTTTCATTGTGTTAGCTCTCTTCTCTAATACCTCAAAAAATTCATCCATTTCTTTCTTGATAGAACCTTTTGTGAGACTATAAGCACAAATAAGTCTCATGGTCCCACTGCCATTCAAAAAGAATGTTCAAGAAGAGGAATTCAGCACTAAATATGCCATTCATATTTAGTGCTGAATACTATAATATAGTTAATATGTTTGTCATTGACTGAATGTAATATATTGTAGTTATCACTTAGAAAGATCTCACCTTGGAACAAGGTATAGAAATTCCAAAGGTCATTCAATTTGGCACTTTTGTAGTGCTACAGAATATTTGAGTGAGATTGTCTGAGAGAACAGCCATCTATAGAAAAGGAGACATGAACAAGGTTATGATCAGATTTGCTATTATTAACACTACACTTCCACAGAGTCAAAGATTGCAATGAGGCAAACTCAAGTTACATTGCAGGAGGTAAACACTGTTACACACAAAGCCCAACAAACTGTGAATTAAGCTTTCAATATATCTGAATTCACCACAATGTCAGGAAATACATTCCACTCACCAATCACTCCACACAGAGAACCTACTAGTGATTCCCCTACTCACACCTTATACAGCTTCTGAGTATGTCCTCTTTTTCTATCCCCTTCTCCCATCTACAAAAATATTCTCCCAAATTAACATGATAACAACCCTTTACCAACTTAAATGTCTAAATCATATCCCCTCTCTTTCTCTTATTTACAAGGTTTTCAGAATGCATTCCCTCTATCTGTCCTCATATCCCAAAGGCCAGTTATGATCTTGGTCAGTCTTCTCCGGATCCTTTCCAATATATCCTCATCACTATGAAAACCGGGGGATCAAATTTATGCCCAGTAATTAATACAAGGCCTGATCAAGACTTATGGAACCAGAACTTCTTTATTTCTACAAGTTAAGGTCCTCTGCATCATTTCCATAATCTGATGTGATGTCTTCGCAACTTGTGCAGTGTGACCTCTCAACTGGAGATCTTTGTCCACCACCACCACTCCATGGTCTCTTGTCCTGAACTTCTAAAATTTCCCTGAGAAGTGTATACTTTGCATCCTGTTGCAAATTCATCCCTACCAAATTTTAGAACATTATACTTTGCAACATTGAATTGACAGGTCAATACTGTTGCCCGCACATGCAATCTATTCAAGTCCTCCTGTAAGGGCCACATCTGCTTGATTCCTCATCACTCACACTCATCTGCAAACAGTTCTATATGACTAGTTAAACTTATCCCAATATTATTAATATACAAAGCCACTGAAGCACACCGTAGTGTGTTTCCTCTTTCAAGAGAGTTATTCCCCCCCCCCCCTCAATACACAACTTGCTGATACCTATTATGAGCCATTCACTTATCCAACTCGCTAGTCCATCATCCGGTCCAGTCTACTTCAGTTTAGTGAGCAACTTGTGGATGGCAACCTATTAAAAGCCTTTGGCAAAATTTAAATATGTCACTGCAGATGCATTTTCCTTGTCCAGTAGAGCGAAAAGAGTAATCATAATGAGAGACTTTAATTATCGAAATATTGATTGGATAGCAGTGGAATCTCATAAGAAGAATGAAAATACATTTATTGAGCTGTTGCAGGACAACTTCCTCAAGCAGCATGTGACAGAAGGAACTCGAGGTCAAAGAGTGCTAGATTTGATTATAGTGTCAGAGTGTGTTTCAGTTAAAGATATAACTATTCTGCTTTGGTGACAGTGATCATGCAGTACTCACTTGGGAAGTGACTAAGTTTATGAATGTTTCATTCAGAAAAGGTTACATGCTGAACTACAAAGCAGAAAATTATGACCAACTGAGAAGTATACTAAGTTCAGTGGAATGGGAATGGTTGATGGATGGGAAAAATATCAGCAGTACATGGGAAGCATTTAAACAATACTTAAATGATGCAATATTAGAGTGTGTCCCAAGAGTTTGAAGAACAAATAGGGTACTAGTCAAATGGATGTATAATCTTATTAAGCAAGAGATTCGTAAGAAATGGATGATGTGGAAGGAATACCATGTGCATAAGGATGATGTGCATTATGAAAACTATAATCAGCAGGCTAGAATAGTCTCAACTGTAGTATGGCAAGCAAATTCCAAATATGAAAAGAAACTGACTCTGGGTGCTAAAGACAACCCACAAGAATTCTATCAATATCATGTTGCAAGTAAAAGAAAGAATAAATATGAAAGAATAACTCTTCTACTTGCAGATGGCATGAGTGTTACAGATAGAGAAGAGGTTGTTCAACTAATGAGTGTCCATTTTGTTAAAAGCTATCAACCTGGTGTACGTGACATTGAGCTTATTGCTACCTCTTCACTGGATGAAGAAACTCAGGTGTATGATGACAAGGTATTAGAGCTGTTGCACAAATTGAATAAGAATTCAGCACTAGGGACTGATGGGATATCAGCATATGTGCTAAAAGAGTGTTCAGCTGAACTGGCTATTCCTTTGACCAGGCTGTTTAATATCAATCTCAGAACAGGGAAGATTCTGCAGGAATGGAAAGAATGTATGATAATTCCATTGCACAAGGGTGGTGCAAAGATGGATGTATCCGACTATCGACCAATTAGTATCTCAGGAGTAGTGGGTGAAGATTTTGGAAAATTTGGTTAGAGCTTGCATTCAGAAATGGGTTGACAGTGAATCTCTGCTTTGCAATGAGCAACATGGGTTTACTAAGGGAAGGTCATGTTTTAGCAACTTGCTCACATTATATAACAATGTCACCATTGAACTTGACAAGGGGAATGGATACACCATGATACTTTTGGACTTTGCTAAGGCTTTTGGTATACAGCATGGTAGACTGTTGTATAAATTGGAAAATATGGGTTTGGATTATAGAATATTAGTGTGGATAAGAGGATGGCTGATTGACAGATATCAAAAAGTGGTATACTAGGGATGTTAGTCTGCAAGATTTAAGGCAGGGGTCTTGAACCTTTCGGACAATGTGGGACGCATTAAAAATTTCAATGAAGCCTGCGGGCCACCAAGATATACTGTGGTATTTAGAATTCTAGGATGCTTTCTGGATTCACAAGGAATGCTGTGCATTTGATACTTTACATAAAATCCTATAAAAATAAACAAACTCAACTTTAAGAGTTTAGGTAAGGGTCGGTTCATGATAAGTTAATATACTCAGTACTTGAAAAATGGCAATTTAATGAAGAAAACATTCATTTTTTACGATGCCAATGGGCAACTTGGCAATGTTTTTCTTTGACCAGCTTCTCAATATTGGCATCAATGTTGGAAGTCGCTATGCACAGAGTATTCTCGAGATGTTGGTCCGTAATCTGAGTTCTTGTCTTGGACTTTACATATTTCATTCTGGAGAAGAACTGCTCACATAAGTATGTGCTTCCTAACAAAGCATATATCTTCAAAGCATGCTGGCAAAGACTAGGGGATGCATCTTCAGAAATGTAGTCTTTGTAAAATGTAAACAAGAGCACATTGAATAATTTTTCTCTCAAAGAAGAGTTGTTTTGGAGTTCAAGCAGCTCCATTTGTACTGATCCTGGCCTTTTGGCAGCCTTGACACTGAATGGCATTGAAAATAAATCTAAAGAAGACTGTTGGTTACAAAAATCACTAAATCTCTCTTCGAACTCACTTCGCAACATGGCTAATTTTGTAGCATATTCATCAAGAGACGAATAGTTGGACTCAGCAAGAAGCTGAAAATGAGCTAAGTCCTTTTTGGCAAATTATGCCTCCCAAAGTTTGAGATTGGCCACAAAAGCGTTGATGTGGTCAAACAGAGTATGCACCAGTTGATCTTTGGATTGTAGCTGCATATTTAGGTCATTCATATGCAACGAGATATCAGTCACAAAGACGATGTCTGTCATCCACTTCGGATCATTAAATTCCACAATCGGATTCCCCTTGGTTTGCATGAACTGCTGTATTTTGCTCTTTAAATCAAAAACTCTTTTAAGAACTTTTCCTCTGCTCAACCAACTCACATCACCATAATAAACCGCATCGTCATAATCCACTTTGCACTCTTGGTCAAAAACTCTTGGAATAGACGATGATTCAATCCTCTTGCCCTAATAATGTTGACAATAGTCACAATAACTTTTGTGACATTCTGAAATTTATTAGTTTTCGTGCACGAATTTTCCTGGTGAATTAAGCAGTGGTAATGGACGAAATCTTTTCCTTCTAATTTCGGTTCTTTCCATAGCAGCTCAACAAACCCTTTGTTGTTTCCCATCATAGCAGGGGCACCATGAGTTATCACACCCTTGAGGTTGGTTAAGCTGAAGTTGAAACACTGGAACGATTTCTTGGCAGCTTCAAGAATATCAGTGCCTTTCATCGTTCCCTTCATAGGTATGAGCACTAGCAGTTCTTCTGTCACATTGAATTGTTGATCAATGCCACGGACAAAGATAGTCAGTTGTGCTGTATCCTTCACATCTGTGCTCTCATCTAAAGCAAGTGAATATGATGTAAATTCGGACCACCATTTTTTTTAAAGTTCCTTCAATGTCATTGGCAAGTTCTTCGAGACGTGCTACAGTTACCCCAGACAAACTCGGTTTTTTTAAACACTTCCTTATTATTTGAGCACAAAATATCCCCAGCAGCGATGAGATGCTTTTTCAGTAACTCGCCGTCCAAGAAGGCTTTTGATTTTTTAGTAATTTTTTCAGCTATTACATAACTTACTTTGATGCACACTTCGCTCTCTTCCCTCTGCCTTTTAAACATACCCTGCTGGCATTTTAAATCAATTTAGAGACGGTTCGCTTTGTCCACAAGGTGATTGAAATTGGATGCATGCTTTGTCTCATAGTGTCGTTTTATATTGTATTCTTTTGATACTGATACTGACACTGACTCGCAACAAATTAAACACACTGGCTTATCATCGATCGGCACAAAAAAGTACAAATTGGTCCACTTTTTATTAAAACCCAGACAAGAATCACTTGATTTATGCTTTTTACTCGCCATAGTAATGGAAGGTGAACCCAAAAAATGATCCAAAATGGCTGTGTAACGGTTATTATCTACTGAATATGTCTCACACTAATGAAAAAAGTTTGGCAATATAAAACCACAATAGGCTATGGCTGACATGACAAACCTGTGTGCGCTTATACACGAATATCACACTGTTCACGACTGACTGTGGATGAGATCCTCTTGTTCATATGAAAATAACGAAGTATCGAGAACCTTCGAGATGTATCTGGAAGGCACTAGACAGCACACTCGAAGGAACCACTTCTTCAGCCATCTACCTGCGACGTTAGTACTAGTACTTAAGTACTGCTTGGCGCTGGTAGATGGCTGAAGAAGCATGTCTATTTAATATTTATTTTTATAGGATTTTATGTAATGTATCAAATGCACAGTGTTCCTTGTGAATCTGGAAAGCATCTTACAGTTCTAAATACTGCAGTATAGTTTAGTGGCCTACAGGCTTCATTGAAATTATTTTTTATTTAATCGCGTTCTAATGTTAAGTAGTTATTTTTTCAAAATGGCCGGTGGGCCACAGCAAAGAGCTCCATGGGCCACCTGTATCCCACAGGGCCATGCGTTGAAGACCCCTGATTTAAGGTAACAAGTAGTGTACCACAAGGATCAGCACTTGGTTCATTGTTATTCAATCTATGCATGAATGATATTGAGAAAGATTTGACAAGCGAATTACAGCTATTTGCTGATGATGCAAATCTAGATAGGATAATCAGGAATGCTGCTGGTATGCATTGCTTGCAGAATGATTTGAATCGGCTAGAATTGTGGGCATGGGAAAATGGATGTCAGTTCAATGTCGGTAAATGTAAAATCATTCACGTCGGTGTGAATAGATATCCAATGTCGTATTATATTGGTGGGATTATGCTTGAAGAAATTGATGAAGCTATGGAACCTTGAGTGTAGTAGATAGGAAGGTGAAGTTCAGGGGCCATGTAGCAAAGATTGCAAATACAACTCAAAAGATAATTGCAATGCTGAAGCGAACATTCACATGTAAAGATAAGGATGTTATTTTGCGTCTTTACAAGGCCTTGATAAGGCCTCAGTTAGACTGTTATGCACAAATCTTGTCTCCTGGTTTCTGTTGTGATTCTTATGTCTCCAATATACTTATATTGGAGAGAGTACAAAGGAGAGTGTTAAAAATGATATCAGGATTATGGAATACTGATTATGAAGACAGATTGAGAATTTGTAGACACTAACAAACAGGAGAATTGAGACTTACAAACTTCTGAAAGCGTCATACAGGATTTCAATTGATGGAATTTTTCAGTTTATGGAAGGTGGGAAAAGGACATTTTTGGAAGCTGAGAATGAATGCCACTAAGAAGGGGGTGAGAGCTAGATTTTTCTCTCATAGGGTGGTGCGTGATTGAAATGGATTACCATTGGATGTTGTGAGTGCAAGCAGTATGAATGAATTCAAGAATAAGTATGATAGCTGGTGCAATATTATTAAGTGAGACCTCCAGGGAGTCCCTGACTCCCTGGAGGTCTCACTTAATAATAATATCGCTACATTCACTCACGAGTCATGACTCGTAACGAAATGCAGCACATTTGCATTACATATTCTACTGAATTATAGAATCTACTGTTGACCTGGCTTTTCAATAAAAGTCTGGCTGAAGGAAAGGTACCCAGGGAATGGAAGGAAGGTAAGATAGTGCCGCTACATAAGGGTGGTATCAGACTGGAGGTGTCTAATTATATGCCTGTTTGTGTGTCGTCAGTAGTTGTTAGGGTCTTGGAGAAATTAGTGAGGGACTATATAAAGTGTTGGGGTAGATGAGAGTAATGTTATCTGTGAGAATCAACATGGATTTGTTAAGGGCACTCTTGTTTTAGTAATATGATTGTCTTTTATAATAAAGTGACAAGAGCAGTTGATGAGGGAAAGGCACATACTGCCATTTTTTTGGATTTTGCAAAGGCGTTTGACAGGGTGCCCCGTATTTATGGATTTTTGGTAATCCATAAATACGGGGTGGTTTAATAATAAAAGTAATAATAAAGTAATAATAAAAATATTATTATTACAAAAGCCAATAAAGGAAATGCAACAGTTATCATGAATAAAGAAGAGTATAACAGAAAAATGCAAGATCTCATATGTGACAGTTCCACATATCAAATTATACATCGAGACCCTACGATGTCTCAAAAGAAAAAAGTCCGAAAATTACTGAAAAAAGTGACATAATGGCCCAAAGAAATCATCAAGAAAATAAAACAAATTCATGTTAAACCACCCCGTATTTATGGATTACCAAAAATCCACAAAACTAATATTCCCCTACGCCCCATAGTTGATAGCATAGATAGTCCCACATATAAACTGGCCCGGCATTTAGCCAAGTCGCTTGCCCCCCATACTGGCAACTCCTCTACTTTTGTAAAAAATTCAATCCATTTCAAAACACTGGTTAAAAATCTAATCCTAAAAGATTCAGACATAATGGTTAGTTTCGATGTCACCTCCTTATTTACCAATGTACCACTTATAGACACTCTTGATTTAATCAAGTCTAAATTTCCCCCAGATATTTTTGAATTATTTCTATTTACCATGAATGCAGGTTACTTTAAATGGGGGGGGAAATTCTATAAACAGATTAATGGTAGTGCTATGGGTTCCCCCCTCTCTCCTCCCTTAGCAAATTTTTACATGGAACACTTTGAAAACAAAGTACTTACCACAGCTACATACAAGCCACAAGTGTGGTTACGCTATGTAGATGATGTGTTTGACATCTGGCCCCATGGACAAGACACTATGGATGCTTTTGTCACCTACCTAAACAGCCAACACCCCAAAATTCACTTCACAGTAGAAAAAGAATCAAATAACTGTTTACCATTTCTTGACACATTAGTCACCCGCCTTTCAGATGGTGCATTATCTTTTTCTATTTACAGAAAGCCTACACACACAGGAAGATACCTACATAAATAACCACATCATCATCCAGTCCAACAGTACGGCATTTTAAAAACACTTACACACAGAGCCAGAGCCATTTGTTCTAACGATACAGCTCTGACCACTGAACTCCAATACCTGTGCCATACGTTCTTAGCCAACGGCTACAATCCCTACAAAATAGATAAAATACTACATAGGCCCATTACTCTGCCCTCCCCTAATACACAAGAACACAACATGACCATTTCTATTCCCTATATCAGAGGTACATCGGAAAAGATAGCCAAAGTATTGTTGAAACACGGCCTTCGCACCACTTTCAAACCTCATGTCAAGCTGGCAACTCTGATCCGCTCGCCTAAGGATAAACTTCACCCTTTAGCACAACCAGGAGTGTATGAAGTTTTGTGTGACTGTGATTTGGCCTATTATTATTATTATTATTATTATTCAGGCCTCCAAGGAGTCAAAAGACTCATCGAGGGAGGTCCTTTCTAAGACACAAAGTCTGTCAAGACTCATCGAGGGGAGGTCCCCCCCTGAGAAACACAAAGTTTATCATACCACTCCTTAAACCCACTGACCGTTCTCGCTCCCACCACTCCATCAGGCAATGCATTCCACGGCTCAACCACCCTCCACACAAAGAAACCACTCCTTACCCTCTTGCTCACAGTTTCCTTTCGTAACTTCCAGGGATGGCCTCTTGTCATCACTCCTTCCCGCTGATCAACCAAGCAAAAGAACTCCCCAGTGTCAACCCTGTAACCACCTCTCAACAGTTTAAAAGTCTCAATCATATCACCTCTCCTTCTTCTATCCACCAAACTCTGCAGTCCACATTCTCTCAGCCGATCCTCATAACTATCCTTGTACAGTCCTGAAACCATCTTTGTCATCCGTCTTTGTATCCTTTCCACAGTTAATTTATCCCCTTCAAATCCTGGGGACCAAATCTGAGAACAATAGTCCAAGTGTGGTCTGATCAGAGACTTATACAACGGAATGATAACCCTCTTATCTCTGCAGGTCAGTGTCCTTCTCATAATAGCAGCAATCCTCTGTGTTACCTTCACCACCTTTGCAATATGTCCCCTAAACTTCAGGTTTCTATCAATCATCAATCCCAGATCTCTTGTCTCCCCTACTTCCTCCAGTATAACTCCTCCCATAGAGTATGTAGCATCCCATCGATGTTTCCCAAACCTCAGGACCTTACATTTTGCTGCATTAAACTGACACCCCCCATTCATTTGCCCATCTATCTAGCTTATTTAAATCCTCTTGCAGGGCTACCACATCTGCACTATTACTAATAATCCTTCCAAGCTTCGCATCATCCGCAAACAACTGAATATCCCCCTGCAATCCACTGGCTATGTCATTGATATAAAGGTTAAACAATATAGGTCCTAGTACTGAGCCCTGTGGGACCCCACTTGTAACCCTCTGCCTCCTGGAAACTGCTCCTCCATACACAACTCTCTGATACCTATCAGACAGCCAATCCTGAATCCAGTTGACCAATCTGACATCCAGACCCATGTTCTGCAACTTAAATATCAGCTTATCATGTGGCACCCTGTCAAATGCCTTCGCCAAGTCTAAGAAAATTGCAGTATATGCCTTTCCCTCATCTAATGCTCTTGTAACTTTATTATGAAAGGCTAGGATATTGCTAAAACAAGAGCGTCCTTTCACAAATCCATGTTGATTCTCACAGATAACATTACCCTCATCTGCCCAATGCTGTACACGGTCCCTCACTACTTTCTCCAAGATCTTAACAACTACTGATGACACACAGACTGGCCTATAATTAGACACTTCCAGTCTGTTACCACTCTTATGCAATGGCACTATCTTACCTTCCTTCCATTCCCTGGGCACCTTTGCCAAGGCCAGACTTTCATTGAAAAGCCACGTTAAAGGTATTGTCAATTCCCTAGCACATTCTCTCAAAACTCGTGGCGAAATACCATCCAGTCCCACAGCTTTACTGACATCCAGAGTACTCAGTATCTGAAACACACTCTCCTCCTGTACCTCCAGACCTCGTACCAGTCCTATCCCTCTAGCATTAAAACTGACTCCTCTAGGATGAAATACTCCAATAAAGTGTTCATTGAACAATTCCACTATGTCCTCTGCATCAGTCACTCTATTCCCATTTTTATCCCACAATATCATTCTTCCACAGTCATTTCTCCTCCTACTGGCCACATAGCTAAAAAATTCCCTAGGATTTTCTTTGGATCTTAGAGCCAATCTCCTCTCATATTCCAGTTTCGCTTTCCTTACCACACGAGTCACTTTTCTGGCCTGTGTCTTATATTCCTCATGCATCTCTTCACCTGTCTCCTTATATCTCTTCCATAGCCTCTTTTTCGCATGCAATTCCTGTTTAATATTGCTTGTCATCCACTTTACTCCAAATTGCGCCCTCTTCTTCACTCGTGGTATACAACTTACCATTGCTGATAACAAATATTCTTTCACAATTTCCCACGCACTGGTGATATCCCTGCCTTCCAATTCCTCCCTCCATGAAACTTCCCGAAGTTGACGTCTAAGACTATTATAATCACCTGCCTTATAATTCCACATAAGTTCCCGTCTCTTTGATACTCCTGCATGTCTATTCATTTTCCAAGTCAAAACCATATGGTCACTCTCTCCAACTGGTGGGAGAGACGTCAACTCAGTTATTATCAACTCTTCTGATGCTATAACCAAATCCAAAATTTTTGAACCTCTTGTTCCCTCTGTTACATGTTGCCTAAGACATTTGTCCCTCAAGAATTCTAGAAATTCCATTCCCCTATTGTTACATGCATCTTCCTCTCTCCAAGTTATACTACTGAAGTTAAAATCTCTCATAACAATCATTCTTCTTGCACTTGCCAAACTTAGCTGTCTAAACATCTCCTGGTCCCCATCCTCTGTGCTCCTGGGTCTGTAGCAACACCCCACTAAATATCCTGTCTTGCCTACCTCTACCTCACACCATACGCTCTCAAAATCATTTGTCTCACTACCTTCCAAATTCTCCACTCTTAGAGGACATAGGTCATCACTTATCATAAGCAGCACCCCACCACCACGCTTTCCCCTCCTATCCTGGCGAAAAATGCTATACCCAGCGACTTCTATTTCTGTTTTTATATCCCCTTCTGTCAACCACGTCTCAGTGATCGCAATAATTTTTGGCCAGGCTGATGCTATCTGCGCCACCAATTCCTCTCCCTTATTCCGGATACTCCTGGCATTAGTATACAGCATATAAATGCCATTGTTTCTATACCCAAAAAACTTTGGCAGCGGTGGGATTCGAACCCACGCCTCATTGAGACTGGTGCCTAAAACCAGCGCCTTAGACCACTCGGCCACGCTACAAGGTAGCGTGGCCGAGTATTATGGGCAAACAGGAAGATCAGTGAACATCCGCCTGGAAGAACATGAAAGATACATTCGCTACTATTACTATGGCAAGTCGGGACTGGCAGACCACGCTTTGGACACTCCTTCACACAGGATTAGATGGAGGAAAACGAATGTGGTATTTAGGAGTCGTTATAGATCTGAAAGATTATTTTTTGAGTCAGCAATGGCTTTGAAGAATTCTCCCAACCTTAACAAATATGGTTGCATTAATTTGCCAAAAATTTGGGAGATGGTTATCCTAAGAAAAACTCCTGGATAACTGCTGTTTTTTTTTTTTTTTTTGTTAGAGGGCGCCAAAAATAGGACTTTAGATCTTTTGTCTTTTGCAATTATATTGTTTCACTCACTCACTGTCGTGTTTACATGTGTGTTGTGCTCTGATGATGCTGAGTTGAAAATCAGCGAAATATAAGCGTTAATAAAACATCTTTGTTATTAAAAGTGTTTGTGGTGTTGTTAATACCGTGAAAAATAAGTCACCATATTATTAAAATACTCTGGATATCAGACAAGTGTTGAAAGGTCTTTTAATTGGTTACAAAGTATACTATACATTTCTTTTAAATTGTATTCTTGTCATTAATTAATAATTTCAAGAGTCCATTTGAATTTTATTCTTTATTGACTTAAATGTAACATAAAATTGCCCATGTCATATTAGTCTTTTAATTGGTAGCTTAATAGTTGGGCTGTTAACGTAAGACTTCTGGATTTTCCTTCCTCTGAATTTTAAACTCTTAGGAGGAATTGGGTATACAGTTGGCATTTTGTCCAACTTAAGATGTTATACTGGCATTACATGGTTGCAGAGCATCTTTTGGAACAATAACTCATACTCCTAGAAGGAGGAGTTGCAGTTGATCAAGGGAGCCTATTGTTTGCACATCTTCAACCCTTATGACTTTCATGAAGAGTTACTGATGGCTTTTGAGGACAAGCCACCATAACAAGCCTATATCCTTGAAGTTCATGATGATTTTGATTACTAAATTATTATTACTATTCAGGCCTCCATGGAGTCAAAAGACTCATCGTGGGAGGTCGTTTTTTGGAAAGACAAAGTTTATCATATCGCTCCTTGAACCCATTGACTGTTCCTGCTCAAACCACTATCTCAGGCAATGCATTCCACAGATCAACCACCCTTCATGCAAAGAAACTTCTTGCTCACAGCCTTCTTTTGTAACTTCCAGGAATGGCCCCTTTTCATCACTCCTTTCCGCTGTTCGACCAAGTGAAAGAACTTCCCAATGTCTATCCTGTAACTGCCTCTCAGCAATTTAAAAGTCTCGATCATATCACTTCTCCTTCTTCTATCCACCAAGCTCTGCAGTCCACATTCCCTCAATTGACCCTAGTAACTGACATTGTTCAGTCCTGAAACCATCTTTGTTATTTGCCTCTGTACCCTTTCCACAGTTAATTTATCCCCTTCAAATCCTGGGAACCAAATCTGAGAACAATAGTCTAAATTTGGTCTGTCAGAGTCTTATACAATTGAATGATAACTCTTTTATCTCTGTAGGTCAACGTCCTTCTCAGTATTGCAGCAGTCATCTGTGTTACCTTCACCACCTTTGCAATATGCTCCATGAATTTCAGTTTTCTATCAATCATCACCCCCAAATCTCTTGTCTCCCCCTACGTCCTCCAGTATAGCTCCTCCATTCTAGTATGCATCCTCCTATCGATGGTTCCTAAACTTCAAAACTTTTCATTTTGCTGCATTGAACCAACAACCCCATTCATTTGCCCATGTGTCTAGTTTATTCAAATCCTCTTGCAGGAATGCCACATGTACACTATTACTGATAACACTTCCCAGCTTCACATCATCTGCAAACAACTGGATGTCCCCTTGCAATCCATTGATAATGTCATTGATATAAAGGTTGAGCAATACAGGTCCCAGTACTGAGCCCTGTGGAACACCACTTGTAACCTTCTGATTCCTTGATGTTGCCCCACAATACACAACTCTCGGATACCTATCAGACAGCCAATCCTGAATCCAGTTGACTAACCTGACATCTAAACCCATGTGCTGCAACTTAATATCAACTTATCATGTGGCAACCTGCCAAATGCCTTTGCAAAATCTAAAAAAATAGCAGTATATGCCTCTCCCCTCATCAACTGCTCTTGTCACTTTATTATAAAAGACAATCATATTACTAAAACAAGAGTGCCCTTAACAAATCCATGTTGATTCTCACAGATAACATTACCCTCATCTACCCAACACTTTATATAGTCCCTTACTAATTTCTCCAAGACCTTATCAACTATTGATGACACACAAACTGGCCTATAATTAGACTTCCAGTCTGCTACCACCCTTGTGCAGCAGCACTATCTTACCTCCCTTCCATTCTTTGAGTACCTTTCCCACAGTCAGACTTTTATTGAAGACCCAGATCAATGGAGCTGTCAGTTCTTTAGCACATTATCTCAAAATCCCTTGTGAAATACCATCCAGTCCCACAGCTTTCCTGTATCCAGAGTACTCAGTATTTGAAACACACTCTCCTCTTGCACATCTAAACCCTGAATCTGCTCAGTTTATCTAGTATTAAAACCTTCTTCCCCAGGATGAAATATTCCAATAAAGTGCTCATTGAACAACTCCACTACGTCCTCTGCATCAGTCACTCTATTCCTGTTTTTATCCCACAATGTCGTTCTTCCACAATCATTTCTCCTCTTACTGGCCACATAGCTAAAAAATCCCTTAGGATTTTCTTTGGATCTTAGTGCAATCTCTTCTTATATTCCAGTTTTGTCTTTCTTACCATACTGGTCACTCTCCTGGCCTGCGTCTTATATTCTTTGTGTATCTGCCCTTCACCTCTCTCCTTATATCTCTTCCATAATCTCTTTTTCAACTGCAGTTCCTGTTTGATATTGTTTGTCATCCACTTTTCACCAAATTGTTGCCACTTCTTCACTCGTGGAATAGAGCCTACTGTTGCTGCTAACAAATATAATCATAAATAATGTATATTTTTTACATTTGTATTTAATTATTATTATTTTGGTAAGCTCCATGGAGTCAGTAGACTCATTTTGGGAGGCCCACTCAACCAACAGCAACATAGAATAAACTTTAATATCCGTATAGTATACTTTGCATCCGAGTAAAATAAACTTTCTTCAGTTATCTCCGATCTAAGTATTTTAATAATATGGTGACACTGTGGAAAGTAAATAACTGACCTGCATTTTTTTTGCCTTAGTATCTTCCTGAGTTTAATTCCAGCTGATGATACCTCAATAAAAGCTGTAACAAATCTGTTTAGTGACCCTTCCATAATGCATTGCAATATATACACCTGAAAGGAAGTGTGCTTTGCATTCCAACAGTGAAGTAAAGTCAGAAGTCTCTGGATACAAGTAAACTAGTGGTGGAGATACATCACTTGCAAGCTTTGCTTATTCTTGGGTTTGCTTATGCTTTGTTGAGTATATTATGCTTTGTATCCAAGCATAAAAACTTTCAGCATCTATCAATAATTATTCTGGCTTCTGCTAGCCAACATTGAAAGAACTCTGCTGTTTGTTGGTTTTTTTACCCATCTGCTAAACAGGACTATGGCATTTGTGTTTGAGTGTTTCTTTCACCAGCATTCAGACTAATAGGACAAAAGTTTTCCAAATTAGTAGTGCTTTGACATACTATGTGAAGTATAATGTAACTTGTTCCTCTGTATATGTATGCATACATCTTTACTCAGATACGGTGACTTCATATGAAGATTGAAACATAGAAATTAAAATGACTCAGACTCCTACATGGTTTAATACTCATAATTTTACCATAATGAAAACATTAAAAGGTTAAAAAAGAAGAGGTAGTTAACCATTGCCTGTGTAATATTGAGCTAAAAGTAATAATTTTAACAATAATAAATTTAGTTTAATCCTTTATCCAAGTGTGAGCAAACAAAGTTTGCGCCTGAAAATATCTTCAGGACTGGGGTAAGGTAGTACAACACCAGGCAACTCATAGCAAAGGGGGACCAAGCTAACATCACTCCTACCTCAGTATCTCCCATAATGCAAAACACATCTCCTTGCAGATATGTATAATGTTATGCATTAAGGAAAGGGCCACTACCCAGACTAGTTTCGACCTTTATTGAAGTCTCTTCAGTGGGAGTCAGGCTCAGAAGTGAAGATACCAGGCAGAAGCAATAGCGAGGTCATCTTTACCTATAGGAGTTGCCAAAAGGTGTGCCATCTTTTTAATAAATTACTCTGGATTTAGAGAAAGATGTTGAAAGTTTATTTTTCACTTGTTAGACTATAATAAATTTAATTTAATCCTTTATCCAAGTGTGAGCAAACAAAGTTTGCACCTGAAAATATCTTCAGGACTGGGGTAAGATAGTACAACACTGGGCAACTCGTAGCAAAGGTGGACCAAGCTAACATCACTCCTACCTCAGTATCTCCCATAATGCAAAACACATCTCTTTGTGAATATGTATAATGTTATGCATTAAGGAAAGGGCCACTACCCAGACTAGTTTTGGTCTCTTCACTTGAGGTCTCTTCACTGGGAGCCAGTCCCAGGACACCTCCAAAGAGTCCTGGGCCTGGCTCCTTGGAGGTGTCCTGGGTATCTTTCAGCACTGGGGCAACTCACGAGTTGCCCCAGTCCTGAAAGATACTTCAGGCGCAAACTTTGTTTGCTTACACTTGGATAATGGATTAAACCAAGTATATGATTTCTTGGTATCTTTAATTTATAATATAACCAAGTGAAAAACTTTCAACAGTATTATATTTAGTTTGCTTCTTCTTGAAATGATTAGTTCAAGTAAGAAATTTTGAATTTTAATCAATTTTTCCATTGATTAAAACTAAATGGGAAAATTGCAGGACTTGTACTGTATTGTGTCAAAGAAATTAAAATCAGGCTTCAAAAATCAGTTTAACCTTTATATAAGCCTTTTATGAAACATCAGTATGGATGTCCATATGTTGTAAGACATGCTTTTCCATTGATGGAAAAAAGCTGAAAGTTGTAATAAATATCTAATCTTCTAAATAAATAAAATAAAAAAAAAAGCTCTGCTCATAAGATACTCATCTTACGTTTTGTCCCATATTTCCATCTATAAAAGTTGACCATTGCATTCAATATCTTGCAAAGTCTCATTATGCCATATCATAATAGTAATAAATTGTGTGATCATTTTAGTAACAATAAACATACAATAATATGACAATTTGCAGCTTATGTGTAATTGATGATTACTGTTATTGCATGCAGTAGTATAGGAATATTACGGCATTAGGATTGTTGCCAAAGATATGATGTCAGGAGGATGCCATTGACATCATGTTTTACTAATTATCAAAATTTTCATACACAAAAATGTGTAGCTTTGAATTTACTAAGAGCATCAAAAACCTACCTACACTACTGATTATATGACGCCTTTATAAAGCTGTAGGACTCATCATAGAAGACCATTCTGCATTACACAATACTGCACTCTTTTTACACAATCCATCATCCACAGTACATAACTACCATTTGCAATACCTCATCCTATGCAGTATTTCTTTTTCTTTTCATTGCATATGTTTTATGGCCAATTTGCCTATTTTTCAGAAGGAAAAACTCAATTTTCCAGGAGAAGAAACCCTACTATGGCTATCTCGCCTTTATCTAAAAAGCCCATATAAAGACTCCTCACATCGTCATAAGAATCGAACCCGAGTCTTTTTCACTAGAAGTGCACATGTCCCATTGTTCTTCTGACTGCACTGTGGAGTCACCAAACAAATAGCCATTTTCCCAATAAATTCATATTTATAAATTTAGGGACACAATAGCACACGTGTTGAACAGATTATTTTATTAATTACTAATAAAATAATCCTTGTAGTTCTATTTATTTATTTTATTTATTTATTTTTTTTTTTATCACTAGAAGGCAGGCTAGGGAAAAGGATTAATTAACTATGTAGATTTAGTTTACCGGTATACAGGGCTAGAGCATGTAGCTTGGTTCCTTATACGCTTGTATTCTTCAGATGATGACCTCAATACGGGGGTCGAAATGTCAAGTTTTATTTTATTAGTAATTAATAAAATAATCTGTTCAACATGTGTGTTTTTGTGTCCCTAAATTGATAAATATGAATGCTGATCACCATGTAACCTTAAAAGAAAGAAATTTTTCCACTAAAGCTTGAACTGAATAATATGCAAATCCAAGTACTGTCTCATGATTACTGGATGCTAACCAGTTGTGCCACAGCATTGACTGTATAGATAATGTAGCCATAGGCTAAAAGAATTGGATGCCCTGTGCTGTATAGGTAGATTTACCTTTAAAAAAAAAGATATATGAATAAGAAGTCTGGAATTCAGTGGATGCCAAACCTTATCTTTACTGTTTATTGTTAAAAGTATATACTTTAACCAAATATAATTTCGATGGTTTTGTACTCTATAGTGTACAAAACTGTAACTTTCATTTTTTTGTGTGCTTTTTTTGTGATTATATCAAATGTATACCATAGTTTTTTAATTACTGTTTTCAATAATTAATTATCATTTATTAAGTTTAAAAGAAAATTATGAGTTTTATAAAAGGTTTATTAATGCAGGATGAAGAATGCTTAAGACCAGGGGATGCCACTGACATTACCTTTCTTTCTAAATTAGAAGAAATTGTAGGATGCCATCCACATTTTCTTACTCACAGATTAGTTGATAATAAAACAAAAAAAACTTTAGCAAGAGATGTAAGTTAATGAAAATTTTTATATTTTGATAATTGTACTTTAATTTTTTTATGATGATTTAAGCAAATATAAGTTAAAATGATGTACTTAAGCCTCTCTGGTTATTTTTCTGTGACATTTTACTTTTTTTTTGATATAATCCAATGTAAATTTAAAATTGATACAACACTGTACTACCAAATTTTATTATTCTTTCACAATAATAAAGTATTTTAACTGATTTTATCAGTCCCAACCAGCTAATAATGAAATGTATTGAAAACTATATATGAACTTGTAGCCAGATCAGATCAGTCATTCTCTCTCCCCCTCACCATTTCCAGTGGTGACGAAAGATATAACTTAGCCACTTTGAATATCCTTCTAAAACACAGTTCTAAATTATTTCAGGCATCCAAAAAAAGTGTGTGCTTTGACCAAATGTTAATTTCCTTTGAGTAACTGCGTACACAGTCCAAATCTTGGATCAGTGTAAGGCTCTGAGACATCTCAGAAACTTCATTAAAAATCATAGATACTTTCAACACAGAGAGAGAGAGAGAGAAAGAGAGAAAATTAGGCTGATTTAGTCCACTATGAGTCTCTGATTTAGTCCACTTTTAGCCTCCAAATGAGGCTAAAAAATATCCTAGGGAGTTTTTTCAATATGTGGTCAGAGAAGGAATGATTATAGGAGAATGATAAGCAGTGAAGAAGATATAGTAAAGATGTTGAATGAGCAATGCATTAAAGTATTCCATCCTTGTGATTGTAACATAATCACAAGGATAAAATACTTGTGAATGTAACATAATGATGCCAAAAGGTCCATGAGACTTGATGGCATATCACCACATATCTTAATGTTCCAAGAAGTTAACAACAGCTTTAACTTATCTTTTTAACATGAGTCTTAGATTGGCCAGTTTCCAAAGGAGTGAAAAGAGGGCAAAATTGTTCTGCTTCATAAAGGGAGTGATAAGACTAAGGCTTTGAATTATAGGCCATTCTGTTTGTCTGGAGTTGTGTTCAAAGTGTTGGAGAAGCTACTGAGAACAAGGATTTAAAACTGGGTCGAGAGTAGCAGAATTCTCTTTAATGGAAGCATGGGTTTGCTAAAGGAAGACTGTGTTTTTGCAATCTGCTTACTTATTATAACGACGTGATGAATACATTGAACAAGGGGAATACATATACAGTAGTATATTTAGATTTTGCAAAGGACTTCAATAGATTACCATGTGACAAGCTGGTAATTAACCTAAAATGGGTGCAGTTGGATGGTAGATTAGTACGTTGAATTAATGATTGGCTGTCTGATAGGTATCAGCAGGTTGTGTATGGGGGGGGGGGGATGATTACCCAAAAGAGGAAAGTCAGTAGTGGCGTGCCCTGAGGATCTGTTTTAGGGCTATTGTTGTTTATTTTGTATGTAAATGACATTGGAAAGAGCTTAAATGGTGATATACAGCTGTTTGCAGATGATGCAAAATTGGAGAGAGTTATGAGAAGTAGAGCAGAGCTTATAACCTTGCAAGAGGACTTAAATAGACTGTCTGAATGGTCAAGTGTGTGGTGATGTCAGTTTAATGTCACAGAGTGTAAGGTTTTAAAATTTGGGAAGCAAAGATGAGATGCAGAGTATATGATTGGTGGGGATATCTTACTGGAGGCGGAAGAGATGAAAGATCTTGAAAGTTCAGAGATAGGACAAACAGCATATTATGGCAATGATGTAGAGAACACTGTCATCTAGAAGTAAGGATGTTGTGATTACATTGTACAAGGCTTTGATCAGGCCAAATATGGATTACTGTGCACAGATTTGCTGTCTGGTTTTCAAAAGGATGAGTTGTTGGAAAGGGTTCAGAGATGATTGACTAAGGCGGTTTCTGTTTTCTGGAATGTGGAGTATGAGAACAGATTGAGAGAAATCAAATTTCAGAGCATAGCAGATAGAAGGAGGAGAGAGAGAGAGAGAGAACGTGATCAAGGCATATAGGATGGTAAGGAATAATTACCAGATTAATGTGGATGAGATTTTTCATAGTGTCTGGAGACAGGGGAAGAACAAGAGGCCATCACTGGAAGCTGTATGACGAGGATGTGAGCAAGGAAGTGAGGAGTAGATTATTTGAATATTTGAATGGAGAGTGGGTAATTGGAAGGAATAATTACCAGATTAACATGGTTGAGATTTTTCATAGAATGTCTGGAGATAGGGGGAGAACAAGAGGCCATCACTGAAAGCTGTATAACGAAGATGGGAGCAAGGGGGTAAGAAGTAGATTATTTGAATGGAGAGTGGTGGTGGTGGGATGATTTGAATGCATTGCCTGAAAGTGTGGTGAGTGCAAAGACATTGAATGCATTTAAGTCAAGGTTTGATGAGCTGTGCATGTGAGAGTGAGACCTTCTGCAAGGAGTCTCTTGATTCCATGGAGTTCTGATGATGATGATGATTGCAATAATAACAATTATAATCATCATCATGCTTGGCAAGGATTTAGGCCTAAAGTGGCCTGTTCCGGCATTAGAAGTCATTGTTGAATCTCTTAAGAGGATGTCCTGGTTTTCTTTTTCCTAATGGTTTGTAATTAAAGGCTTGTTTTGGTAATCTTTCTGTTTTCATTCTTTCAATGTGTTCCATCCATTTATATATATATATATCTTTATAATTATTCATCTTTGAACGAAATATTATAACTTCTCCCAAATTTCCTTTGACTAAGATGTGGGGAGGGGGGGGGTATGCCAGTCTTACTTAAATTTTAAAAGCAGTATGCCAGTAGTGAAAGTTTGGAAAACACTGACCTATTATGTAAGATCACATACAATTATTATTTATGCTTGTTACATAAGAAGAAATGAACATTAACCACTCTATTCATAGCTTATTATTATTCAGGCATCCATGGACTCAAAAGACATCGCCGGAGGTCCTTCCTAGGAAACACAGTCTATCAAACTCATCATGGGAGGTCCCTCCTAGGAAACACAAAGTCTATCATACCACTCCTTAAACTCATTGACCGTTCTCTCTCACCACTCTATCAGGCAAGGCATTCCATGGTTCAACCACCCTCCATGCAAAGAAACCACTCCTCACACTCTTGCTCACAGTTTCCTTTCGCAACTTCCAGGGATGGCCTCTTGTCATCACTCCTTTCCACTGTTCAACCAAGTGAAAGAACTCCCCAGTGTCAACCCTGTGACCACCTCTCAATAGTTTAAAAATCTCAATCATATCACCTCTCCTTCTTCTATCCACCAAACTCCACAGTCCACATTCCCTCAGCCAATCCTCATAACTAACATTGTACATTCCTGAAACTATCTTTGTTATCTGCCTTTGTACCCTTACCATAGTTAATTTATCCCCTTCAAATCCTGGGGTTGGCCACTACCCAGACTAGTTTCGACCTTTATTGAGGTCTCTTCAGTGGGAGCCAGGCCCCGAGTTGCCTGGTATCTCCAAGGGTAAGTAAGTAATTTACCATCTTCACTAAGAGTTGGAGATACCAGGCAACTCTGGGCCTGGCTCCCACTGAAGTGACCTCAATAAAGGTCAAAACTAGTCTGGGTAGTGGCCAATCCCTTAATGCATAATATTATACATATCCACAAGGGGATGTGTTTTGCATTATGGGAGATTCTGGGATAGAAGTGTTGGTATCTTGCTCCACCTTTGCTACAAGTTGCCTGGTTTTGTACTACTTACCCAGGTAAGATAGTACAACACCATATTCAGTCCTGAAGATATTTTCAGGCGCAAAACTTTGTTTGCTCTCACTGGGATAAAGGATTAAACTAAATTTATTATGGTTTGAACACTGTCTTGTATATAGCTAATTTAGTGTTCCGACTAATTTGTCTCTTATTCCATATGAATTTATTCAGTTGACTTCCTACCATACCAGCTTTGATGATTCTGTTATCTATTTTCATATTTAATTTACCATCTTCACTAAAAATCGTGCCTAAGTAGCTGAAATGTTTTACTTGTTCCACAGGTTCTCCGTTCACAACGCAATTGACATTTTCAACGATTCTACTTATTTTATTGTCTTTGTCTTTTTATTGCTGACCTTCATATCATATCTATTACAAGAGTTATTTAATTTAGTCAAGGAATCTTGCAAACTTGTAGCAGATTTATTTAGAAGTATAACATCGTCTGCATAAAGCAAAGAGCTGACATTAACATCTCTAATTCTGATATCATTTTTAATACCACTTTCTTTCATAATGTGATCCATATAGATAATGAATAACAGAGGGGATAATGTACATTCTTGTTTCACACCAGATTTAACATTAAACCATCTTCCTGTAACTGTAATTGCTTCAATTCTAACTGCTGACTTACAACTCAAATAAAAAGTATTGCTCCATACAATGCCCCATTGACACCATATAACTGTAGCATATTGAATAGCTTCTCTCTCTCTCTCTCTCGACACCTTGTCATGTGCCTTTTCCAGATCGACAAAACTTAAATACAGATCTTTGTTATATTTCCATGCTTTCTCAACTATTTGTCATAAAGTGAAGATCTGATCCTGACAGCCTCTATTTGGCCTGAATCCAGCTTGTTCTTTACCAAGCTTTTTTTCCACAATTCTTCTCAACCGTTTCTCAAGAATACTTTCATAAATCTTGCCAGGAACACTCGGTAGGGAAATATCTCTGTAATTCTCACATTTTGTATATGGGTACTATGAGAGCTCTACTCCAATCATTGGGAATTTGCCCTTCTGTCCAGGCCTTTTGAACTATGCAGTGCAGCGACTGTAAGACTTTTATACCACCATACTTCAGCATTTCTGGTCAAATATCATCTACTCCTGCTGCCTTTCAAAATTTCAAGCCTTTGATGGCTTATTCTACTTCCAGTATGGATATGTATTCCTGACTGTGTGCCTATTGAGTGATTTTTACCGCTGTGCTATCACTGCTTGTTTCATTTAGCAATTTTTCGAAATAGTTACTCCATACTTCAAGGATATCTTTTTCTCCTTTTTTAGTCTACTTCTTCAACAACCTCTAGAATATTTTGCCACCTTCTTGATATTTATTTTCTATGTTCTTTCCAAAGTCCTCCCATGACTTTTGTTTAGCTAGTTTTACACAGTGTTTAGGTTTCTAACATTTGTCTTTGTATTCTCTAAGAGCACAAGCTAACCTATTTGCCAGGAACGTTTGATATAATTTCCTAATATCCTCGTTTTTTATATGATATTGCCATCGATGCCATCACCTTTAACTTCCTGTGTCTACCATGGAGTTCTGATTTTTCTATCCTTGCAGACAATCTCCCCCACATGCTCTCTGGCTGAATCAATCAGGGTTTTCTTTAAGGCTTGCCACTGAATCTCCAAGGTTTGGTTCCTGTTCTCAAACTCTTTCATTTTTTCTTCAATAAGCTTTGTGTATTTTAGTCTACAGTTGACATCTGAGAGTTGATCAATTTTTATTCGCTTTAAAACTTTCTTACATGTTATTCTTTTCAATATGAAATTCAGTTTTATCCTGCGCAAGACTAAATAGTGATCACTTCCAATTTCAAATCCTCTGTACACTCTGGTGTCCTGCACTCTGTACACCAGGGAGAAAACATCACTATCAACAATAACATAGTCAATGAGACTTTTCTTATTCTTTGCCTCTTCTCTCCATGTGAATCTGTGCACATTTTTATGTTGGAACATTGTGTTAGTAATAACCAGTCCATGTCCGCAGCAGAAATCCAACAAATGTTTGCCATTATTGTTAGCTTTGCTCTTTTCTCCAAATTTTCCCAAAACATTTTTGTATGTCTGACAATCACTTCCTACTCTGCTATTTAGATCCCCAACAAGGACCAACTTTTCCCTTTTCATCGTGTCAGTAGCTTTTTCTAAAGCATCATAAAATTCCTCCACTTCTACCTTAGTAGAACCTTCTGTGGGACCATAGGCACAAATAAGTCTCATTGTCCTATTCCCCATTCTGAAATTGCCCACATCACTCTACTTGAGATTGCTGCCATTTAAGAAGATTAGCCTCGTATTTTGTGTTGAATACTATTGCTACCTCTCTTCCTTGATTGTTATTGCCTGAATATAACATTTTATATTTATTGCTCAGAAAGATTTCACCAGGTTTTGTCTTTTTTGTTTCAGTCACCCCTATTATATCGATCTGGTAATTATCTAATTCCTCAGCTAGCTCCATTTCTTTGCCATTCAGGTTTCTTATGTTGATAGTACTGATCTTTAACTCTGGTGATGTTCAGTTGGGGTGTACTTTCAGAATTGTTCCAGTAGCTGACTTTTTACTGTTCACCCTGGTTCCCTGGTGAAAACAACGGGGGCCTTGTGTAACCGGGCGACGCCTCAGCTGGCATGAAATTTTGTCAGGTTGTACCATCATTTTGTCTATTGGTTTAAGCCAATAAGAATACAATTTGTTCGGCTAAATCCCAAATTGCCAGCCCATCCTCATTCGTTCAGTATCCAGGTAGATATCCAACATGGTGCACCACGAGAAGGTGAGGATTGGACATTAGGTCAGAAGTCCTGGTCGGTTCTCCACTTTCCTTTAAAGGCTATGTGGAGATCTCCTCTCAGTTATACAGCTTTGACCCTTAAGCACCCCGTCTTCATATTCTATACCCCCAAAACCAGTTTCCATCTTAGTCAGGCTTCTCTGAACCCTTTCTAATGTATCCTTATCACATTGAAAACCAGGGGATTAAATCTGTGCACTGTAATCCATATGAGTCCTGATCCAGGCCTTATATAATGGAACCAGAACCTTTTCATATAAAAAATAGAAAACAAATCTTTATTCCACCCATGGTACTGATGTATTAGTTTATAATCTTTTGTGGCCAAGAGTCATATATAAAAAAGTTGGGGCTATTTATATGTATTGACATTTGGGGTTAACATGAAGTTGTCCTTATATCCAGTAATACATAGCATGCACCCTTTTGGACATGTACAATGCCACAGATTATAGGAAGTTCTTTGTTGAGATGAAAAAACATAAGGGGTTGTAATATAGGTAGTAATATATAGACAAAAAAGCCAGGTAATATGATGGGGAAAAAAGAAATATATTGATAATAGGTATAGAAAAGGCCTTGGCGCCTTTATATCATCATGCAGCCAGAGGCTGTTTTTCTTTTTACCAGAAAATCATGCAGTTGAATGACTAAGCAACAAATTGTTATCAAAATCTATGGATGTCCAGGTGGTTAGCAATTATTAAAATAACCACCTTTTGTTTGAATTTGCCCAGGGATTGTTCCTCAGTCATCCCTGTGGCTAACCATAAACTATAAGGTCATGGTGAAATAAGAGTACAGGACAATGTAAGAACCATTCATGTTAAGTATAGACAGAATTTTATTTCCTTTTGTTGAATATTGCATGACATGGCAGCTTGCGGTGCCTCACCTAAAATCTGGTATCTCTTTAGATACTTTTAAGTTTAAACATTAATGGACTGAACACTGGAATTTCTATAATGCAGCATTTATATGTTACATTGCTGGTTTTCAAATCCAAGTTGTTTTCGCTAACTTTCCATAAATGATTTGTTTAATTAATTTTTGTTTATGTATAATTAATATTTAATTATTAATTACAGTTATCAATTTTTTTTATCTACTAACTAGTGGATGATTAAAAAAAATCTTCTTTGTGAGTAATTGAATGCCTAGCACTCTACATAGTATGTTCCTCCAAACATGCAAGGCAAGATGATATCTATAGAATAAGAACCTCCATAGCTCAGTCAGTTTCGATGATGTCCTTGGCTTGGAAGATCCTGATTTGAATCCCCTCAAGAACGTAAAGAAAACACCGTGCTTCAGGTTTAAGCATAAGTAATTTTGAAGACTCATTTTGAAAATTCAAAAATGTTTGGGCCTAGCTTAAATAAACGACTTATTAATTTTAGTACTTTTCATTAGTTGATTAGTAATCCAACTTGAACTGTCATAACAAACATGAAAATATTTCAGTTTTCATTCAAAGATCTGAATAAAACTTATTTTTTCTATTTAATTTAAATAGGAATTTAGACTGGTGCATTATGCTGGAGATGTGACCTACAAAGTAGAAGGTAAATATTTATTTACTCCTATCTCCTGTACTTTCAGTATGTTTTACAGCAGCATGGCATGTATTTATTGAAATAATTACTTTCTTATTAAAATTTTTCATTTCATCTTCTTCCATATCTAAAACTTGTAGGAAGGCTATGTTGGAATCAATAAAATCTTTAAAACAAATTCTTCCAACATGAAAACTTTATGAAAGTTATGAACTCTTACTTCCGTTGAAATGATATGAACACTTATAATGACTCTGCAACTGGCAGATTAGTCTATATTTAATGACCAATAAGGTATGTAGAAGATTAGCTAGATAGAAGTTTAAGTCTGAGAGGCCTCTGAAAAAATCTGTAGAAACTATGATAAATATTCCTTAAATTGTAATGACTTATCACAAATTAGCAGACTCTGGTCAAACTAAGTTGATGGCTCAATTTGACTTTGCTATGCTTAACTGTTGCTCTTGTGTATTACATGTTGCTTTTATAATATGCCTTCATTTTCTCAATATCTCAGTATCTCCCATAATGCAAAACACATCTCCTTGCGGATAAGTCTAATGTCATGCATTAAGGGAAGGACCACTACCCAGACTAGTTTCGACCTTTATTGAGGTCTCCTCAGTGGGAGCCAGGCCCAAGTGGAGATACCAGCCAGAAGCATTAGTAAAGTCATCTCTACCTATATCTCTTATAGCTCCACTTGGGCCTGGCTCCTACTGAAGAGACCTCAATAAAGGTCGAAACTAGTCTGGGTAGTGGCCCTTCCCTTAATGCATGACATTAGACATATCCGCAAGGAGATGTGTTTTGCATTATGGGAGATACTGAGATAGGGTGTTAGTAGCTTGCTCCACCTTTGCAAGGAGTCGTCCTGGTGTTGCACTACCTTACCCCAGTCCTGAAGATACTTTCAGGTGCAAACTTTGTTTGCTCACACTTGGATAAAAGATTAAACTAAATTTATTATATTTTAACCAAGTGAAAAATAAACTTTTACTTTCATTGTAAAAACTGTTCAGCTTACCAACTCTTGTTTTGTTTACTTTTTTTTTTAATGTCCTACATCAACATTTCCCAAAGTGTGGTCCAGAGCCCAGACCAGTCCTTAAAAAAACCACTGGTCCTCAGAAAATATAAAAATTGAAATACGGTATGTGAATTATCAATAGAAAAAATCAAGATATAAAAGATTTCCAAAAATAATAAAATAAACAACAGAAATGTCTAACTGTTGTTTATTCAAGTTTAATAACATGCACACTTATATGGAAACTACATATTAGTCCAAACACATTGCCAAACCAATATTATGTACAAATGCAAAATCAGTTAGCTTTACAAGTCTAATCTTTAATGGTTCTTGTGGCATAACTATAAAACAACAAAATTACATGATAACCATGGTAACAAACTTTAATGAAAGTACAAATATTTCATACTGAAAATAACAGTACTTTGTTCATTTATTCTCTTTTCCACAGAACAGCCTGTCTGCTCAAAAGTATGACAAATTATATTCAGAAGGGATCTGGTAAACATCAGCTAAAGAAAAAGGTGACAGTTTTTCTTTTGTAGATGATAACAGATGAGAAATTTTGTTGATAGGAAAATATGTGGGAATAAGGTGGTACTTCAGAATTCTACCAATAGGTTCATAGATACCAGAAATATAAAGGATTGGGATCCAGCTGTCTGTTCAAGCATCCTTAGGTGTTAGAGCATAGGAGTCAATTATCTGTTGGATTTAAATTGGAATTAAAGGGTTGTAACCCTTTAATTCTGGTAGTTTTGATAATGAGAAGTTCTTGTTGTAAGCTTGAAGGAGAGGAGCACAATTTAAGTGCTCTATCATATTAATTAATGACTTGATAACATAAATTTTTTGAGAGGTGTGATGAGCAGACATAAATGTATCTGGCAGTAAAGATGGGTATCTAATAAACACTAGTTGACAAAGTTCTAGAGGCTGTGCATGTAAGAAGGATATCCAAGAATGGCAAACTACTCACATTTTCTTTTTTTATGGTGAATTGAATGCATTGGTGAAGGCTGTTAATCCAATGTAGGAAAGTGGTAAGTTCATTTTCAGAACAAGGCCAGACAACAAAAATATCATCAGTGTAACAAAATCAAAGAGAAGGTTGGGAATGAATGGATGAGAAGAAGGTATATTTCAGATGGTTCAAAAAATAGTTTGCCAAAGTTGGAGACAGACCTGTGACAGTGCCTTCAATCTGTTTATAAATCTTGTTTTTCCAGCTGAAATATCCTTATTATATAACAAATTCAGAAATCTTCACAACAGCAGGAGGGAAATCATCATATAGTAAACTAATAGTGTCAGATAATGAAATGTTGGAAAATAAAGAAACAGTGTCAAAACTAACATATCTGACTCTTGCATTTGAATATCCTTGACTTTTTCATGAAATTTTGTGGAATTGTTTATGAATGATTTGGATTGTCTAATATGGACAGTTAATAAATGTGAAAAAAAACTAGCAATTCTTCTTCTGCAGCTTGTCCCACTTAAGTAGGGTCACTGTTTATAGTGAGTCTCCTCCACATCCTCCTGTCTTATGCTGTAACCACATCCAAGTTCTTCACCTCAAGTCCTCTTCCACCATCTCTTCCATCTGCATGACCTTTCTTTCCACATACTCTTCCTTCCTCCTCATCACATGACCAAACTATCTCAACTTTGCCTCCTGTATCTTTGCTCCTAAGTTCATAACTTTCACTGTTCCCCTTAATAATCATTTCTCAGATGATCCTTTCTGGTCACACTGCACATCCACCTAAGCATTCTCATCTCTGCTACCTCCATTCTGCTGATGTTATTTTTCCTCAGGGCTATAGTTTCCATAGCATACGTCATAGTTGTCTCACTACTATCCTGTAGATTTTGCCTTTTAGATTGATCGGCACCCTCTTATCGCATAGCACTCCAGCCATCTTTCTCCAGTTCCTCCATCCTGCTTGTATCCTGCATCCCACTTCCTTCTCAACCTCTCCATCCTGTTTCACTGTTGAATCTAAGTATCTGAATTCAGTGACCTTCTTGATAACATTTCCTTCCAGCTCCAGATCTGTCTCCTGGCTGCCATCCATTTTGCAACACATATACTCTGTTTTACCTCTGCTCAGTCTTATACCTCTCTTCCAGTACTATCCTGAAACTACCAATTCTATATGTTGGAAAGTCCATACAATTCACAATGAGTCATACTAGACAACTTTCTTTATGAATGTTAGGTAGACTATATAAATGAGGAGTCTTTTTAAAATGAGTGCCTACTTATTCAAAGTATTTTGATCTCAGCTAACAGTTTATCAAGGAGCTGATTTAATTACTTAAACTGTGTTTTGGTAGAATTATTTGCTAATTTCTTGATAGATGGAGATATACTGTAAAAAGCAGTCTATTTTTCTCTCATAGTCAGCCTTATCCATTACCACTACAGCACCACTACAGCTTTTCCTTTATCTTTTGAAATAGATATATGGTTCTTTTGTTTTAATAAAAGTAGTGCACAGAATTCAGTAAAAGATAAATTACACAGAGGTAATTTGCATCTAAAGAGTGAAGCAGCAACTTCAAAGCATAGTTCATTAGTATCCTCACTTGAAAGTTCTGACAGATAGCATTCGATATTATGCAAAAAATCAAGATACAGAATGGATTTAGGTGTGGCAGGAAAATCATGGCCAGCTAACACACTAATCTCAGCATCAGACAACAGGCATACAGTAATGTTAATAACCATTTACTAGTAGGAGTGTTGTCAGCAATAAATTTTTTGTTATGATGTAATGATTCATATTTTTGTATCAGTCTGTATGAATGTCTTTCATAAGAGTAGGTTAATGATTGTTTTGAAACACATAGAATGATATCCAGTGATTCCATAGTAGCTAAAATCCTTCTTTCAAGATATAAAATGGACTGAATATTAGATACTTAATCTTTCTTAGCTGCTTGAATTTGGTTCTGTACCAAGGAAAAATTTACTCAAGTATAAATTGCATGAGCTCCAGGCAACTGAATAGACTCCAGGCAACTGAATCTAGAAAATGTAGAAATAACTTTCTTATTGCGACATTGTGAGCATGATGCTTACCTTGTCCTTTTAGTGTTGCAAATTCTTCTCCCATGAAGGATAATAAGTCTAATCTTTAAAGGTCCCTGTGGCATAACTATAAAATAACAAAATTACATGATCACCACAATAATAAATTTTAATGAAAGTACAAATATTTCTTAATAGGTAAAACAACTGTTGTATTTGCCTCGTATCCCTCGTTCTTTGATCTGGAAGATCAATCAAGCAAAAGATCAGGAGAGTGGTATGGAAGAGACTGAAGTGCTTGGCAATATAAGCAGTGATAGTGTGAGAGATGAAGAAAGAAAGGGAATGCAAAAGAACAGGGAAACGGGAGAAACCCAGGTATACAGAGAGACATGGTAAAGGGAGAGTGAATGCTGGAAGTAGTAGTGAATGTAAGTATGGGGATGATCAGCATAGAATTTGAAATATAACTGGATGTAAGTGAGGTAGTTGAAACTGAGCAGATATATGCGTTAAGTGGTGATAAAGATGATTGAACAAGGGCAGGTATGGTGGGGAAATCACAACCAACAAGTAGCTTTGGTAGGACTGGTTATAAACCTATGATTATTAGGAGAATTATTATGAACTGCTATGTTTGTTTATAAATGCCAGGAGTGTCAGAAATAAGGGAGATGAAATTATTTCACTGATTCACTTTATTCAACCAAAAATTGTTGGAATAAGTGGAACAAAGTTGAACGAAGATGATATCTTGACTGAAATGGAATGGAACAGTGTGTTTTGCAAGGATAGAAAGGACAAGAAGGGAGGGAAAAGTGCTGCTGATGATAGCATGGGTAATTATGTGTATTTCCAAGGTCAAAAGGCTGAATAAGGTATGTGTAAAATGGATGAATGAGGGGATCATGGAGCATGAAATCTGGAACAAGGCACTTTGAAAGAAGCACAAGATGAGTAATGGTCATAATCAGTTACACAAAGAGTATGAAGAGGGGGCCAGTAGAGTGACTCAGTTGGTAAGGACTACAAAAGTGCAGTATGAAGATGGCAAATCATGCCAAGAAAAACCTTCATGAGTTTTTCAATATGTGACAAGTACAATAGAAAGAATGATTATGGTAAGATGATGCTAATTGATAACAATGGGAGATTTGTGACTGCTGCAGAGGACATAGTAGAGGTATTCAGTGAACACTTCATCAAACTTCATTCACACTTTCATCCTCAGTGTGAATTAAGAAACTGAAGTGTAGAGAACAAAATGAGAGAAGACTCAATTCTGAGCAAGCAAGAGATGGTTCAATATATGAGTTAAGTAAGCTAGATGCCAATAAGGAAGGCAATAGGACTTGTTGACATATCACCACGTTTCATGTCTTAAGGGAATGTTGCAGGGAGTTGGCATCAGCCTTGGCCTACCTGTTTAACAAGTCTTGCAACAGCATAAGTCCCAAAGGAATGGAAGGAAGGCAAAATTGTTGGACTCCACAAAGGCAGTGATAAGGCTAAGACAACAAATTATAGGCCAATCTGTATATCTGGAGTAGTAGTTAAAGTATTGGAGATGTTGGTGAGAGATAGGATACAAAAGTGGATTGATTACAGTGGTATTCTTTGTGCTTGTCAACATGGGTTTGTTAGAAGGAGATCATGTTTTACCAACTTCCTTATGTACTATAAGAAGGTGACGAATGCATTGGATAAGGGAAGTGCATATACCGTGGTATACTTTGATTTTGCAAATGCTTTTGACAGATTGCCATACCACAAGTTGGTTATTAAATGAAGCAGATGGGATTGGATAACAGACTAGTGAGTTGGATAGGTGATTGGCTATCATATAGATATCAGTAAGTTATGTATGAGGGGCACTATCTTGAAAGAGGAAAGTCATTAGTGGTGTGCCACATGGGTCTGTTTTGGACCCATTGTTATTTAATTTGTATATTAATGATATTGGGATGGGTTTAATTGATAATATACAACTGATTGGTAAAATGACTGTTGTATTTATCTCGTATCCCCTGTTCAACTCCCTGCAAAATGATGTAAAATTGGGGAGAGTGATGAGGAATCAAGCAGATGATATTGAGGCCTTATATGAGGATTTGAATAGGTTGCATGATTGAGCAACAGTATGCAACTATCAATTCAATGTTGCAAAGTGTACCATTCTAAAATTTGGTTAGCAACGATCAGATGTTAGGCATACACTCGGTGCAGAAATTTTGGAGAAAGTTGAGGAGACAAGAGATCTTGGAGTGATGGTGGACAGGTATCTGAAGTACAGATGTCACATTGTGAAGACATCATATCAGATTATGGCAATGATGCAGATTCTTAATGTGCAGAAATAAAGAGGTTCTGTTTCCATTGTATAAGGCCTTAATCAGGCTCATATGGATTATAGGGCACAGATTTATTCCCCTGGTTTTCATGTTGATGATGATATATTGGAAACGGTCTGGAGGAGACTGACTAAGATCATAACTGGTCTTTAGGATGTGAGAACTGCATCCTTTCAATCTGTCCTCACATCCCAAAGACCAGTTATGATCTTAGTCAGTCCCCTCCAGACCATTTCCAATATATCATCAGAAAGAGAAGGAATACGATTGAGACATTTTTATTATTATTATTGTTCCGGGAAACTCCAAGGAGTTGACAGACTTATCGAGGGAGGCCCTAACATCATGTCTGGAACAACTATTCAACATTCACACAGTATCTATCATATCTTGCCTTGAACTCATTCACAGTCGTAGCACCCACAACAGACTCTGGAAGCTTATTCCACTCATTCACCACTCTCCAAGTAAAAAACCTAGCTCTAACACCCTTGTCAACCACGCTCTTGCCCAGCTTCCATGCATGGCCCCTAGTCCTCCCACCACCAGTCATATTTTCAAAAATATCTTCTGGATCAATCTTATAAAAACCCTTCAGTAATTTGAATGTCTCAATCATATCACCCCTCCTTCGCCTATCGTCCAATTTCTGCAACCCACAAATCTTCAACCTATTCTCATAAGGTTTATTCCATAGACCTGCTATCATCTTGGTCACTCGTCTCTGGACCCTCTCCACTTCCTCCCCATCACGAAGAAACCCTGGTGCCCATAACTGAGCACAGAAGTCCAGATGGGGACTTATCGAGGCTCGATACAGAGGAACAACAACTGGTAATTAATTTACGGAATTAACAACGCATGTAAAGTATATTAATTAAAGATAACTTTAATGAATCACTTCTATATTTCGGCAATGTCACATTGCCATCTTCAGGAACATAAAGATATGGTACGTGCACTAAGGAACTAACAAAGCAAATGAGGAAGAAAGAAACTAATTTTGTTCCTAAAGTCCTAATGGTGCCCTCTTGCGGGCTGATTTGGTAGTCTTGGCAGTTGGGCTGAAGTTCTCATAATGAAAGTCTCCCAAATTTGGGGCAGTTTCATGCACCCAAATTTGTTGAGGTTAGGAACGTTTTTTAGAGCTGCTGAAGATTCTTTGAATAATCTTTCGTATTTAAACTTGCTGCGATGGATTATTTTTGTTTTCTTCCAACGAATTTTATGGTGGGTATCTAAGGCATGGTCTGCCAGCCCAGAGCAGCTGTACTGGTGAAACCAGATGTAGTCTTGGTGTTCTGAAATCCTGATATTTGTTGTTCTGCCTGTTTGGCCAAAGTAGGACAATTTGCAGCTGCAAGGGACCTGGTATACACCAGGTAGGTCTAGGGGAAGTGGTTGGTCTTTGGTAGAGCGGATAAGGGATGCCAACTTTTTATACGGTCTGTAACAGGAAGTAAGGTCATATTTTTTGAGGATATTAGTTATTTTTTCAGAGGTGCCCTGGATGCAGGGGATAGTGATAGACTTGGTGTAGTCTTTATTGTGGAGGGGGTAAGGGGGGTTGTGGTTTACAGGTTTTAGTATTTTTTGGATTTTTTTGGGGTTATAGCCATTGGCTAAGAAAGTGTTGAGGATGTGGTTTAGTTCCAAAGTCAGGGCCTTGTCATCTGAGCAGATTAATTTTGCCCTGTTATATAGTGTTTTTATCACCCCATATTGTTGTGAGGGGGGGTGGTGGGATTGCTGGTGAATGTATCTGCCAGTGTGGGTGGGTTTTCTGTAAACAGAGAAAACCAAAGATCCATCAAGCTGGCGGGTGATTAAAGTGTCTAGGAAGGGGAGGGTGTTGTTTTCCTCTTTTTCTAAGGTGAACTGGACTCTGGGATGTTGGTTGTTTAAGTGTGTTAGGAAGGAGTGGAGTGTGTCTGAGCCATGTGGCCAAATAGCAAACACATCATCCACATAACGAAACCAAATAGTGGGTTTTTGTGGGGCGGAGTTTAAGGCTTTCTCTTCAAATGTCTCCATAAAGAAATTGGCCAAGGGTGGGGAAAGTGGTGAACCCATGGCTGTCCCCTCTATCTGTTTGTAGAACTTTCCTTGCCAAATGAAATAGCCTGAGTTCATTGTGAACTGAAATAGGGCTGAGATATCGGGAGGAAACTTGGCTTAGATGAGCTCAAGGGTTTCTTTGAGTGGGACATTAGTGAATAGGGAGGAGACGTCAAAACTGACCATTATGTCAGTGTGTTGGAGTGTGAGGTTTTCTATACTGGCTTTAAAGTGGGCCGAGTTTTTTATGTGTGATGGTGTGTTGCCAGTGTTGTGTGTGAGCGTTTTGGCTAAATGTTTGGCTAATTTATATGTGGGGGAATCAATGCCATCCACTATGGGACGCAATGGCACATTTTGTTTATGTATTTTTGGGAGTCCATATAATCGGAGGGGTCTAGAGTTATAAGGTTTAAGTTTGTTGGTGACTTCCACAGGCCAAGAAGTGACTTTCTTAAGGAGTCTGTGGATAGTTCTAATCTGAGAGCTGGTTGGATTATATTCAATGGGGAGGTAAGTAGTATGGTCTCGTATTAAAGAATTTAGCTTACCTTTGTAGTCTTTTTGATTGAGTACCACAGTGGCGCTTCCCTATCAGCTTTGGTGATTACTATTTTTTTGTTGTTTTTTAATTCTTGTAGGGCTGTATATTCGTTTTTGGATAAGTTGGATTTTGGAGGTTTGGCTTTAGTGAGAACACCGACTACATCCAGTCTCACGTTGTTGGCGATATGGTTAGGCAGGTTGCGATATCCTTTTAGGAGCTAGGGCGAAATTGTGACCACGTGAAAGTGCGGTGAGTGCTTCAGGCTTTAAGGCACATTGCAGCAAGTTTAAATACGAAAGATTATTCAAAGAATCTCCAGCAGCTCTAAAAAACGTTCCTAACCTCAACAAATTTGGGTGCATGAAACTGCCCCAAATTTGGGAGACTTTCATTATGAGAACTTCAGCCCAACTGCCAAGACTACCAAATCAGCCCACAAGAGGGCACCATTAGGACTTTAGGAACAAAATTAGTTTCTTACTTTCTTCCTCATTTGCTTTGTTAGTTCCTTAGTGCACGTACCATATCTTTATGTTACCATCCAATCCCACAGATGTATTGACATTGAGGTTATGCAATAGACTACTCACCTCCACTTCATTCACCACAATTCCCGTATAATCTACTGGTTTATTCATTTCTGCAATGTCACCACCTGGATGATATATTCTTGCAAAGTGTTCACTTAGTAACTCAACTATCTCAACTGATTCAGTTACCTCCCTACCATCGGCATTCTTTAAAATCATTCTGCTATGTACATTTTTCCTTTTACTTGCTACATATCTAAAAAACTGTTTAGGATTCTCTTTAGCCTGCATGGCCAATGTTCTTTCGTAATCCTTTTTTACTTTTCTCACCACACTCGTCACCCTTCTGGCCTGCACTTTATACCGTTCATGTGCCTGCCGGTCACCTTTCTCCTTAAATTCCCTCCATAGTTGTTTCTTTTTTTGCAGCTCAAGCTTAATGGTGTTATTCATCCATTTAACCCCTACTTGATTTATGATTCGGACTCTAGGTATACAGTCAGCCATTGCTTCATGAAAGCACTTCTTAACTACCTCCCATGCACTATCAACTTCTAGTCCTTGCAGTTGTACATGCCATGGCACTGAGCCAATCAAACTGCTAAGCTTGTCATGCTTTCCAGCCCGATAATTCCACATGTACCCTGTCTTAATTGAAAATTCTACACCTTTAGCCACCTCCCAAGTCAAGACCCTATGATCACTCTCACCGATTGGTGGCAATGTGGTCATATTTGTTACAGCCAAATCCTCAGATGTAATTACTAGGTCAAGCACTCTCTGACCCCTAGTATTTTCCATTACATGTTGTCGCAGATAGTTAACCCTTAATAACCGCATAAAATCCAATTCCTTCCTCCCGTGTGTCCTCTCCTCACTCCAATCAATACGACCATAGTTGAAATCGCCCATAATAATCACCCTCCTTCCACTCATTTCTTCTATTTGCTTGTGCATACTGTCACCACCATCTTTTCCATCACCTGGTCTATAGCAGCACCCAATTGTATATTTAGTTCTGCTAGCCACAATCTCACACCAAATGACCTCAAATGTGCTCTTTTCTCTATCCTGCAATTCAACTTCTATTCTCCTTGGCTGTAGCTATCATCAACAATACTCCTCCCCCAATTTTATTCTCTTTGTCATTCCTGAACACACTATACTCATCACATTCAATCCCACTAGCTATATCATCTACAGTCAGCCATGTTTCACTAATTCCAATAACCTGTGGTCTGGAAGTGCCAACCATGGCCAAAAACTCTTCCTTCTTGTTCCTAATACTCCTAGTATTAGTGTACATGAATTTAAGATCCCCATTAGCCCCAATCCTACCTTGATGCCTCATATTAACTATCCCACTCTGGTTTGTTGTCCTTATTTGCTATAGCATATTATATTCATTCTTACATTCAACTGCCTCCCTAAGGACTGTATAACTACTCCCCCCCATCCTTAACAAATCTAGTTTCCCTGAATTTGCACATCCACTACATTCAGCAACACTTTCTCAAGTCTTCTTACATCGTAACCATTCAAATGCAAGCCATCCATCTTATATAGATCCTTTCGCCCATCAAACTCACTCCACACGTCCACAAATTCTACACCACTCGTCATACATAACCCACGCATAAAGTCATTCGCAATTTTGGCCCTCCTTTTAAACATTTCACTGTCATGCCGTGGCAAAAGACTAATCATTCTAACTGCATTTTTGGAAATTATGGAGACAACTACCGTGTTTGAATAAAAACTTTAGTTTAATATTACTAAAATTTTACAATTCGACGTTTCGACCTTTATGTCAAGGTCATCTTCTGGAGCGTACAAATATACACAAGAAACAAGCTATACTACAGTCATACTGTTTCGTTAAAGACACTCACTAACCGCTACCACAATTGTTGGCCTGACCTCTGGTGAAAAAAAAAAAAAAAAAAAAATATTTTTTTTTTCTGGTGATAATTGTTGGCCTGACCTCTGGTGAAAAAAAAAAAAAAAAAAATTATTATTTTTTTTTCACCAGAGGTCAGGCCAACAATTGGTAGCGGTTAGTGAGTGACTTTAACGAACCAGCATGATTGTAGTATAGCTTGTTTCTTGTGTATATTTGTACACTCCAGAAGATGACCTTGACATAAAGGTCGAAACATCAAATTGTAAAATTTTAGTAATATTAAACTAAAGTTTTTATTCAAACATGGTAGTTGTCTCCATAATTTCCAAAAATGCATTCTGATCACCGTGCAAGCCTAAAAGAAAGGAATCATTCTAACTCTCTCACTCTATTCTCTTGCTACCTCAAACAATTCATTCAGGTCTTCTATCATTTCCATTTTATCTCCTTTCAAATCATTCGTACCTGCCACAACAATCATTTCTTTCACCCTTTCCTTTTGCTCTCTAATAGACTCAGTTACATCCTTCATGGTCGCACCAGGTTGGTACGATTTTGTCAAATCCTCTACTAACACACCTCGTACTAACGAGTCTCCATACAGCACTCTATCCTTCATTTTGTTCATGTTCACATTCATATGTCTATTTTTCCTGTCATACCTTTTATTATTGGTTGGTTCATTCAGTCGACTTTTGTTCATGCACTCTAGCTGCTGTTTTGCCATTTCTATCGCACCATTCAACAACGCGATCTCACTCAATGCATCTATCTCATCTTTTTTATTCTCTGAGAAACCATTAATACTATCATTCACACTTTCTACATTCACACTCTCATAATTCTCATGTACAACCTTGCCGTTTCTTGTCATATCGCTATTTTCTTCATTCTGAGGTTTGACAAAAAAATCGCACTCACGATCCGAAATACACTTCAATTCCTCATTCTCCCTACATTTTCTACACACATTCAATCCTTTATTATCATCTATCCACACTCCGACCACACTCCGCAAAGCTTACATTTCACAGCTAGTACACTGACTCATTTCTTTTATATTACCGTTCTTTGATAAAGATGGCAAACCATCATTACTGGCCGCCATTTTCCTTCGTACAGGTGCCATAATTATTTGCAACGTGTTTTATCAAATAATAAGTTATAACACACCAAAAACACACAAACAGACGCACTAAAATACGCAAGGCAAACACAACTACGCAATATTAAGTAATTTTATCAACAATAACTGAAAATAATACTTATCTTATCAGGAGCTTGCACGAACACTACACACTATTATATAACCTAGAACTCCATATAATCTTTATGCCTAAAGTTAATAAAGGGTTTATGCCATTTAAGTTAATAAAGGGTTGTTATCATTTTAATGTGGAAGAAATTTTTCATAGAATGGGAAATGGGGTAGAACAAGAGGACATTCCTTGAAGCTCTGTAAGGAGGGGTAGGGTAAGCAGGGGCATAAGGAGTAGGTTCTTTGCATTGCCTTCCACTCACTTTGGTGAGTGGAATGCATTGCCTGACACTGTGGTGAATGCAGATACATTGAATGAGTTTAAAGCACAGTTTATTGGGTTTTGCCTCCTGCAATGAGTCTTTTGACTTCATAGAGGTCTAGTGTTAATAATAATTAATAATAATATACCATTTCCTCTCTTCTATAGCCTTGACCAACTTTAAAAACCAAGGCATAGGTAAAGAATGTGATTTTAAAGAGGAATGGAGAATAAGTATTTCTGTACCAGTAAGAATTACTTCTTAAATTATCCAGGACAAGAAATTATATTGTTTTAATCCTTTATCTAATCTTAAGCAAACAAAGTTTGATTATGAAGTATCTTCACAACTAAGCTACTTGTATATAGAAGCTTCTGACTTCACATCATTTGTATCAGTACAAGAATTGCTTTCTATAGGAATTGCTGCAGCTATGTTCAGTGCAAATATTCTATCAGAAGACTGAAAACAAACAGACTGAAACATAGACATGAAAGGGAAAAAAAAAAGTCATTCACTTTTTTTTATATATAATAGAAAATGCTAGAAAACATAATGATGTGAACAACTGTGTGATTGTTGTCCCATGGGGAAAAAGCAACACACTAGATTATGGTCTCAGTTGTCTATAGGACAGCATTCTCAGCATACTTAGAAGTGTCACTAGAGAGTAAGTGATCTGAATTGTTTGGAGATTTTAAGAGATATTATTATTATTCAGGCCTCCATGGAGTCAAAAGACTCATCGTGGGAGGTCCTTCCTAGGAAACACAGTCTATCAAGACTCATCGTGGGAGGTTCCTTTTAGAAAACACAAAGTCTATCATACCACTCCTTAACATGTTCATTGCCAATCACGCGATATCGCGTTATGCGAGGCCTCACCGAATGGCCGATCACGCGTTATCGCGTGGGCGTCGCTAACTAAATAAAAAAAGGAAAAAAATTTGGCCACCACACGAAATTCCAATTTTCAGCTTGGCAATGAAAGTGTTAAACTCATTGACCATTCTCACTCTCACCACCCAATCAGGCAGTGCATTCCATGGTTCAACCACCCTCCATGCAAGGAAACCACTCCTCACCCTCTTGCTCACAGTTTCCTTTCGTAACTTCCAGGGATGGCCCCTTTGTCGTCACTCCTCACTGTTCAACCAAGCAAAAGAACTCCCCAGTGTCACCCTGTAACCACCTCTCAACAGCTTAAATGTCTCAATCAGTATGTGATAAAAGGACCTCCCAGATGAATCTTTGACTCCATGAGGTCATAGGGTAATAATAATAATAATAATAATATCATCTCTCCTTCTATCCACCAGCCGATCCTCATAACTAACAACATTGTACAGTCCTGAAACCATCTTTGTTATCCGTCTTTGTACCCTTTCCACAGTTAATTTCTTCTTCTTCTTCTTTCTAACATGGAATTTAGGCCAAGTGGCCTGTTCCGGTCTCATGCCATCGCTTTCTTGGTCTTCTGATTCTTCTTTTTCCACTTATTTTGTATCTGTTTAATATTTTTGGTAGTCTGCTGTTGTCCATTCGATTTAAATGTTCTAGCCCTTCACCAACTTTGCAATATGTCTCCTAAATTTCAGGTTTCTATCAATCATCAACTCGAGATCTCTTTTCTCCCCTACTTCCAGTATAGCTCTTCCAGTAGAGTATGCAGCGTCCCATTGATGTGTCCCAAGCCTACCATAATATCAGTGTTATCTAGTATTATGGTAGGCATATAGTTTGTGCAAAATCATTGTAAATACAAATTTCTCTGTATCTCTGTCACTAAACAAACATTAATTAATGTAGTTAGAAAATGAAAGCCAGTTATTTTTGTGTGATGAATGTTAAAATCTTCAAGCTGTAGGTAATTTTACTATTAAGAAAGTTGAACTGTAAAAAATCAGCAATTGAAAAAACAAAAGTCACCAGGTTTAGAATGATTGCCAGCTTTATTAGAGTGATAAAGACTACAAATGAACTTGATAAGATAGGACAAAGTGAGAGATTTCAGAGATCAAAAGGAGAAGATTCTAAGTTTGAAACTCTGAGTAGTTCTTGAAGAGGCTGAAATGTAAGTTTAGTAAGAAAATAAGTGTGATTTTGTAGATTGAAGAATGGAAATCAGCATGTCAGCAAAGTGATACCAGAAGGCATTGGGAAGTTTTTCTTCATCTGCATGTAGACTGATCCTGTTTGCTTGACTTTTTTTGTAGTTACATTTTAAGTTGAGATTGGGGGGGGGGTAGAGATGGAATGTACAGCAATGTGTTCCTTACTAAGCCAGATACATGAGAATTTCACCCAGCTCCTCTGCATCTTGTGACCTCAATAGTGTCCTTCATTTGATACTTGGAATCCTTCCTGGCAGATTAATGTCAGCAAGTTTATTTTCTGGCTGAAATATCCTAAACCATTGCTATTGGATGTGTATAGTATACTATAGCTAGTCTACAGAATAACTGCAAGAAATGGGGAGAAAGTAAACTTAGCTTTTGCTCTGGAATCTAAACATGGTTTTTGGATATTTCATGCCTCCATTGTGCAAAGTTTTGGTATTCCTCTAAGAGGTATGGATACTAAACTTCAGTCCCTGCCTACATTACTTCATTTACCACCTGCCTACAGGTGGTAAATGAATTTCATTTTGTGGTATTGAGACTACTGCCATGCTTACTGTAGGCATGAAGTGGCTTCAGTGGCTTCATGTGTGGTCTCTAGAAATTTCAAGATTATTATTACTACTACTACTTGACTGCTGTAGTATAATGGCCTTTCATGTATAGGATTCACATAAATAGATGATAATTTCTTCCAGCTTGAAATTTCTGCCCACATGAAAGTGTAGGCAAAGGATTTGGTTATAAACTGACTGCATTTCACTAAAGTTTGGCATACTCCAAACTGTGATTCCTAGAATGTCAGATCCATTAGCATTTTAGGTTTCTGAGGTTTATCACTAGAGGTAATTGTAATCTCTCTTGGCTATTTCAAAGAGGAAGAATGTTTTTTTAGGCCCAGGAATAGAATCATGGAGAAAATAAACAACCAGTGGCTTGTTACAGACTGAATTCTATTCTTAGGTTTGTTTTATTTAATTTTTTATATTAATGATTTGAGGGGAATACCCAGTCATTTGTTTATGATACTAAACTAACTAGGAAGAGCAATAATTAATAAGTGATGTAGATGCAAGCTGATTTAAATAGATAATAATTTTTGATAATCATGAGTTCAGTATGGCATAGTGTATAATTAATACTTCATTAGTGAAAGAGTTACAAGTCATGCATTATACTGATGAGATTGCATAGCAGGAAATTTGAGTAAAGGGATTTAGAGGTAATTGTAGACATGGAATTGAAGTTTATGCATTATAATGTATATGCAAGAAGACTTGTATTGACCACATATGGACTGGGCATAAACTTGGTGTCTGGGATTCTTGCAGAGAATCCATAAGCAAGTGATCACAGGTATGTGAAATACTCAATTAGGATAAATTTGAAGGTTTGTTGGCTTTAAAATTTAATTGATAGACAGAAAAAAAAAGTGTGTGTGTGTGTGTGTGTATGTAGGAGGAATCTTAGAAATATAAGTAGCTTCCAAAAGAGCTCTATAGGATGGATACAGAAATTTTTTAGTATATGATGGGGGATGAGCAACAGTCACCCCTGGTTGTAATAAGTAACATTGTGTGTGTGTGTGTGCATGTGTGCATATAATGATTAATATGTGTGTGCATAATGATAATTAAATAAAACTAAGGATGAGAGGTTAGTAAAACAAATCTTTGAAGCAAAATGAGAATAAAAAGCCCAAGATATGAGCAGATTGATTTGGTTAGAAGTGTTTTAGAAGATCAGAATATAAGAATTGATCAAATCAGAGACCTGACAAATAATTAACCAATTGGTAAGTTGTTAATAGTAAACTAATCATGAAATGAAACATTGTATTAGCCTATCATAATATCTGGTGTATATCCCTTGAGGGTGTACACCAAAAACCAGATTATTATTATTATTAATAATGTACAAGATAATGATCATTTAACAATTTTTTAAAGCTGATCACTTTTTTTTTTAAATTTTTTCTAGGATTTTTGGACAAAAATAATGATCTACTTTTTAGAGATTTGAAAAAGGTAATTTCATTTTAGTGACATTCTTTTATCATATCGGTTTTTAATAAAGGTGTTATTCTGACATTGAAACAATTCCTGCATGAAACATAAATTGCTTTGAACTTTCTTTGGTTCATTTTAAAGCAAATTTTAGGATTTATCATAATAGTAACATCATTCAGTACTTAAAATAGTATTTTTACTGATAATTTGTCATTGGTATCATATAACAACACCAATATCTTCATCATAAGGATATAGAACTTTTAGCACTGAATGCTTATTTGTAATTCAAAAATTACATCGAAAACAAGTTTTGTAAATTGTTCTTCTGTACTTCTACAACCCATCTGTCTCTTACGAAGTAGAATCCACTGATTTAGGGATTAATGAATTAATGCAACTGTTGCATCACTCCTCTGTTGTATCCCATAAGAGCAGGGCCGGCTGGAGGTTTTGTGGGCCTCGGGAAAAAATTATTAGTGGGGTCCCAAAATATTTGCAAAAAGGAAATTTTTTATCAAAAAATCATATAATTTTATTAAACATAATTTACAAACATTAAATACACATAGTTATATACTAAAATATTTCCCATATCAATACATCTCTGAAACATCAAAAATTCTATTATCAAATTTTCTTAGAAATTTGAAAGTGCAGGGCCCCTCTGAGTGCAGTCTTGGTCTGAGGCATGAAAAAACAATATCTGAGCTGGCCCTGCATAAGGGTAAGGAATTTATTGACAGTGGATCTATTATTGGAAGTTTTTTCTGTTGGTTATAAAGATGCCAAGAAATTCTATTATTCTACATAGAAATTCTAACATACAAACTTTGTTTGCTTATACTTTGATAAAGGATTAAACTAAGAATATGATTTCTTGGCATCTTTAATTTTAAAATAGAACTATATGTTCCCTTGGGCGAGTTTGCCTCTTCTGAGAGAGGAAAATCCCAAGTTTCTGTATTTCTCTGTATTAGACCAGCTAACTCACCACTTGATTGAAAAGACCTCATTAAGGTTCCTCACATCATAGACAGGCTTCAAACCTGGGTCTTTCCAACTAAAGGGGGGACTTGTCTGTATACCAACTGAGCTATGGAGGCTTGCTTTTGTACCAGCGCAGTAAAATTTAAGGAGGTTGAATAAATGAATTCAGTGGTAATAAATCTATTCATTGCTATGTTCTAATGTGAGCTGATTACTGTAAACTGTAATACTGGCAGAAATCCATCTACAAATTATTGTCAAAATGGGTGCTCATAGGGATGTTGAGTTTCCATCTGTTGCTGTAATCTTTTTAAACTGATTCATTAGATTCTGTAATGTTCGGTTTTTTTGTCTTGCTCACATTAGTAAGATAAGCAAAAGTGAGATACTTTTGGTGTGTTTGACATTTGCATTCTACATGTTTAATGATAAAACACTTTGTATTGTGCTACAGTATATTCTACTTAGTAGCATCTGTTCATGTAAATACTCACCAAGGTGGCTGAGCAGATCTCCACTACCTATCAGCAATCTTTGTGACAGTTTTTGAAATGCAAGAGTAGTTCACTATATTAGACCTTTACAGCACACTGTGTGCATGTGCATATATACACACTAGATCCACTATGCATGCAATGTGTGTAGTCTGAAGATCCTTGCATAATTTAAAATACATAAATAGAACAGATTTTTCTCACTCCAATGCATGTAAAGTAGTGGGGAAACATTGTGCTATTCAGAAAGTTTACAAACTACATTTAATACACAACTTTTATTGAGCTATTTAATTATAAAATACATACAATTAAATTAATATTGAAAATTATTATTATTAATTGCCTGCAAAAAACAATGAAACCTATATGAATTTTTTGATATCTGAGAGTGGGAACCTCCCCAGGTACAGGATCATTGTTTATCTTCATGAACTTCTAATTCAATAAGAAGTGAGGGATGGTGAATCAGTTGCATGTGTTTCAAGATTAATTATCTGGGAGACTTCTCATCTTTTGAAACAGGTAGAATAGAAGAGGATGACTTCTTGAAGTAGTCTAGAGTTGTTATTTTTTCTTTCCAGGGCAGATTTCTTGGCATAGTTTAGCATATTCCAATATTTTTCTCCTAATCAGAATGCTTCTATCCATATTGGAATCATCATCATCTTCCAAAATCATATGGTGGAATTCAAGAAGTTGGAAGATTTCTATTCATTGTACCATTAAGTTGATAATGTTGCTTGCTGGTGTGATCGTTTCTGCTTCTTCCATGGTAATCATCTCCAACAATTCTTCATTGCTCAGTTCTGTTGAGTCAAGAAAAGTTTATTTTCATTGACTTCATCTAAGCCAATGGCTGTGCCCATTGTGTTATAGAAAGAATTGAGAACACAGATCCTTCCATATACCTTTTGAAAATTCATTGCTGTGGAATTTCATTCTGTGTAGTCTTGATTAATGAAAGTGCATCTGTAATTATTAATGCCTTTCAAAATTTGTCATTCAGTATTCCTCACTTATGGTATCAGCCATAACAGACTGCACATAATTTGTCTTAATTGCTCCTTTATCCAGTGGCTGCAGGAGTGAAGTTATTGGTGGTAGAAAAACAAGTTTGATGTTTCATTCAAATATTTTATGTATCACTGATGACTTATAATAGTACTCAGGACAAAAGAGCATTTGGAAATCAGTTCTTTCCATTTATGCAGAGAACATTCTGCATGCATCACTTTACTAAAACAATTTATGAACATTTCATTTGTTATCCATCCTTTCATATTCACTTATCATATTTTCATATAGACTTGGTAATAAAATTATAAAGTTAAGGAATGACACTTACATTATTTATTGTTTACAAATGACACTTACAAAAATTATTTAATGTTTGTAGAATTTTCAGCTAGGTTTCTTAGCCATTGTTGATACAGTTGAAAAGAGATAAATACAATTTATCTCTTTTCAACACAATACTTAAAAATTGCAAGCACGTGACAATATATGTTATCATGTGAAGAATATATGTGAGGAAACCTAGCCAAAAATTCTACAAATGTTACATAATTTTTTCCCTAAAATAATATCTCATTCCATTACTTTATTTTATCATTGTCATCTACATCTTGATGTTTAAACCTAGATTGGTAGGAAAATTTTGTTGTATCTGTTGTTGTATCTTAAGCACCTGTGGATTTTCTTATTGGATTTTTCAGCCATCTTTAGTGGCTCTGAAAACATGGTGTGTCTTGTTGCATAGAATAGGTACAGTTTAGCATTTGTTTTCAGAAGAGATAGATCTCATCCAGACTAAAGATTTGATCTGCCATGTAGTTGTCTTCTTCAATAATTGTCTTTAGTTCTTCTGCAGGTCATTATCTGCAGATATTGCTGGTTTAGTTGGCTGAATGGTTAGCACATTTGCTCTCCAATCAACAGATTACAGGTTTTGAATCCTGCCCTGGGCATAGATATTTATGATTGTCTTTGGGCAGTGGGGGGGGGTGAATTTTATCACATTTTGTGAGACCATTGCTCCACTTATTGGGAGACTGAAGTGGCTTAAAAATTTTTCATATGTAGTCTGTAGAGCAAGGTTTCCAGACTACTTAAAAAGTAAAAATTAAAAAAATAAAAAAATAGAAAGGAAAAAATCCTTAGCTCATACACAGTATGAATGCACACTCTCTGATCAAAAATATCTGGATGCCTGCTCATCCCAACTCTAACTCTCATAAAAGGCATTAAGGATGACATTGGTCCATCCTTTGCTGCTATAAGGGTATTCAGAAATTCACCAAAAATAATTTATTGAAAGACAATTTATTGGACGACAATTTCTTCTTTTCTCCCATAGTCCTAAATGGACCGTTGGGTCATTCATGGCTAGTTGATGATGTTCTTTGTTATCCTGCTCCAATCATCTCAGTCTCTTGTTCTTGATATCAGTTGAGAAAGGCAGGAATTTGTCATTTTTTGATGTTGTCAGTCCATTTTAATAGAGGTTGGCCCCTAACTCTTGATCCCGGAACGATTCCTTCTAGTGTTTGCTTTGGAAAGCCATTAGCCCTCGCCACATGTCCGAACCATTTCATCTGTCTTCTTCTGGTGACTGTCAGAATATTTTCTCTTTTTTTCCCATCTATTAAATTAATCAGTTTAACATTTTCATTGTTTTCGTGAGCAGTATAGAGAATTTTCAAGAGTCTTCTGTAAGTTTTCATTTTAAAAGGCAGGAGTCTCCTCTCATCTTCTCTCAATAAAGTCCAGGCCTCACAACCATACAAGAGGATAGAATTCACCAAAGTGTCAATTAGTCTTAATCTGGTTGTCATTGCCATTCTGTTATCGCTCCACAATGGTTTTAACTTTTGTAGGACCACAGTTGCCTTAGCAATTCGGTATTTAATGTTAGTTTTGGAGCGACCATCTTGAATCAGCATGCTTCCTATTCAGAAAATAAGTGAACTTGTTTACATTCTCAAATTGTTTATTGTCGATTTGTATCTTTAAGGGTTCAGTGTCTGATTTTGAGGTTATCACTGTTTTTGTTTTTTGCAGGTTTATGTATAATCCATATTTTTTTAATGTTCTGAAAATGCGGCTGGTTATCTCTTCTAATTCTTCTTTACTTTTTTGGCAGAAGATCGATATCATCTGCAAAACGTAAGTTGGGCGACAATTTACCAAAAGGCAATTTATTGAAAAAACAATTAATGAAATAAACCATAAATTGAAAGACAGTTCATTGAACAACAGTTAATAAAAAAAATTAAAAAAAAAAATTAATTGAAAGGCAGTTTCTTGAAAATGCAATTCATCGAAAAGTCACAATTTGAAACTACAAATCGTCGAATGAACAGTTCATTGAAAAATGAATTATAAGATGAGAAGTGTATTTAATAAAAAGAACTGTAATTTTTATTAGATTCACTTGTGATGCAATTGAAGCTTAGCATGATGTCATACCCTTTATACGAGTATATGTTAGATGTGTGGTAATTTTCTCTCCCCCTCTTTCTCTCTCTTTTTTTTTTTTAGAGATATTTCTTTCAGTCATTATGTGTTTTGTGTATTTTGCGGGTTTTACGTAATCTTGAAAAGATTATGTAAAAATCTTTATCATCGACATGGATAATTTATTGCATGGAAACCTTACATTCCTAATTAAAGGCACCTGTTACTACTATTATTACCAATTATTATTAATAGTAGGTGTTTTATTATTATTGTTAGTAGTATAGTAGTAATAATAATGCTGAATAAAGAAACTACAAGAGTTTCGTGCTGAATATAGAAACCATGAAAGTTTCGGCGGTTCCAAGTGTAAGCAAACCTTTCATGACAGGGGCAACTCGTGGTAAAGTTGGAGTAAGCTCTGATCACTTTTCTTAGTATTTCCCATAATGTAAAGCACATCTCCTTGCAGACATGTATGATGCTATACATTATGGAGGGGGGGGGGGGTCACAACCCAGACTGGTTTTGACCGTTGTTGAGGTCTCATCAGTGGATAGGTAGACCCAGATGTAAATACCTAGGTTGAAGTGATGCAGAAGTTATACTTTACCATACAAGTTGGCAACAGGTGTCACATCACAAAAGGCACCAAGAATTACTGAAAATAAAGAGCCAAAAGGCTTCACTTCGGCGATGCAAAATTATTCAGATTTAGTCGATATTGAATCCAACATCAAAGCTGAATAGAGAAACTACAAGAGTTTCGTACCAAATATAGAAACTATAAAAGTTTCAGCAAATCCAAGCGTAAGCAAATCTTTCATGACAGACCTTTCGTATAATAAAATATAACTTCTGCATCACTTCAACCTGGGTATTTACATCTGGGTCTACCTATCCACTGATGAGACCCTGAGGCTCGGCTGTTGCTGTCATGCAGGTCCTGGCTGTGTGTGTGTGTGTGGGGGGTAATGAATGGCAGTTCATTACCATGAAGTTAACTGAGGCACGGCTGTTGCTGTTACACCTCAGATGACATATGAGCAAATGAGTAGCTCTGTTTGGTGGTGGGGTGAGCTTGCCATGGGGTAGAGACAATGCTGAGAGTTCTTCTCAGTGGCAGAGTGAGCCTGTTACTGAGTGGAACAATGCATAGCATCATACATGTCTGCAAGGAGATATGCTTTACATTATGGGAACTACTTGAATGTGATCAGAACTTACTCCACCTTTACCACGAGTTGCCCTTGTCATGAAAGGCTTGCTTAAGCTTGGATCCACCGACACTTTTATTGTTTCTATATTTGGCATGAAACTCTTGTAGTTTCTCTATTCGGCTTTAAAATAATGTTGGATTCAATATCCACTTAATTTGAATAATTTTGCATCGCTGAAGTGAAGCCTTTTGGCTCTTTATTTTCAGTAATAATAATGGTTATTATTATTCTCCTCATCATCTTCTCTCATCAACCTAATGGTTGGTGGGATAGCAAAGCAATGTTACTAGGGGATAATTGTAGAACAACATGGTTTACTATTTTCTTTCTTGTCTGATAATTGTTTCCTATCTGTAAATATGTGTGTTCAAGAGACTGGTTTGATCGTTTCCCTCCTGACATCTGCCAAACCTAGGTTCATCCATCAGATACCGCGACCTCCAATGTCAGTATAGTATGGTTTAGTTTTTTTTTTTTTTTTTTTTTTTTTTTAATTCTTTGTTCAATAATTTCTAGATTGTAACTGAAAATAAATAAACCATCATGTATTACAGAAATAGAGAGCCAAAAGATTATTTATCATATCATAGATGTCCTCTAGGAGATGTGCTTTACATTATGAAAACTACTAAGGAAAGTGATCTGGAGCTTACTCTGCCTTTACTACGAGTTGCCCATAAGGTTGCTTATGCTTGCATCCACCAAAACGTTTAGTTTCTATATATTCGGCACGAAACTCTTGTAGTTTCTATATTCGGCTATGAAATAATGTTGGATTCAATATCCACTTAATTTGTACCATCATGTATTATATTTGCAGTATTTTTTCTTTGTTTTATTGCTTATTTGCCGAAGTCTGGAGAGTCATTTTGCTTGTTATCGTAGAATTTATGCTGATAAGAAAAAAACTAAAACTGTTCAAACGACTCTTGATAACTTCTTTTGATAAATTGCGGTAAATAATGTAAGTACAAGTATTTATTAACCATTAATTTGCATTCATTTTTTATCTTTCCTAAAAGAGTACCATATAAAACGAATTATTAATACAGTAATCGATCATGGATGAATTGTAATTTTTACCATTGATTATTAGACTTGATTAACGCGATTTTGATATACACGGTAACATTGAGGGATTAATTAACCGTGTTAATCGAGGTATACCTGTATGTATGTATGTATGCATGTATGTATATATATATATATATATATCCATATCCACTATTACTACAAAGGGATTATTATTATATGACACCTCCAGGGAGTCCAAAAACTCACCGAGAGAAGGCACCTCCTCTACAACTTTGTCTCCACCACTCATCTACCAACAACAAACCGCAACTACACCAATGGCATCTACTGCCCACCATCAGTATTTTCACAGTCAATCACAAACATCCATGCCCAAGGCAGGATTCGAACCTGCAGCCTTTTGGCTGGAGAGTGGATATGCTATCTACTCTGCCAACCAGGCCAGATGTCTGGATATTTTTGATGAGATAGTATTTTTTAGGTTTACAAAAACCTTTTGCGAGTGGAAGCCACACACACACACACACACACACACACAGAAATGATGTAGCCTTTCCTGATGCTTTTCGCCTTTGCTGATGCCAAACCTAGGGTGATGGAACATTTTATGCTTTTGGTAAAGTTTCTGCTGTATTTGCCAACAATTTTATGTTCTTTCCATTATATTCACCCCATGCATGTGGAATTAAAAGCATATAATGATGTACCTGATTTAATGCTTTGTTGATTTTTTCTTTTTTTGTACCTGATGATACATAAGGTACCAGTGTAATAAAGTATTGCACTGCTTTCATCTTGCTTTATCGCATCTAGCTGTTGATCCGGTGTTATGAATATTCTGGTACAGTTTTTTTTTTTTTTTTCACTGCCAGTAGCATTATCACTTTATGTGTTATTATTAATTTATTAAATTCAGTTTATATTAAAATTCCATTAAGCTCTGATATTCATAAATATTGCAAGTTCTGATTATTACAGTATACAACTAATATTTTATTAATATACCAATAATTCTACTGCACTAATAATAATAATTGACAATTAAATGTACACAGTTCTAGGCTTCTCTTAATTAAATTTATATAGAATACTATCAAAACAAATTCCCAATGAACAAAACACAAGAGCACTTTGTTTGACATCCATTCAGCACAAGAGATTAGCAACAAAGAGGCTGAATTTTTGGCAGATTGCATAAACATCATTTGGAGGATGAGCCATTGGTTTGGCTCACTCTTGCCCAATAGTAGTTTTTCCAGACTTTCTTCAATATCCCTTAGCCTGTAACATCAAGTTACATGTGCAAATAAAATGAAAATGGCTGAATATTAAGTCACTTTAGTTCAGATCCATATAAATCAAACTTTCATCAATAGCTAATCTAGTTGTGTATGTGTGTTTTGCATGTTACTGTTTGTTCCCGGTTAACATAGTTTCTAGTCAATCATCTGGACGAAAAAAGAATGTAGTTATCAGCTTGCAAAACATTAATAAACACTAACTGTTTGATGTGAAGGTTGAAAAGTTAAAACTGGAAAACATTAAGCCATTAATATAGCGTGAATGATGCACACCACACTTTTTCTAACCGAGGCCAGTTACTCTTTACCATAGCGTTGCTAGTTTCTATAAACAGGACTCTGGAAAACTAGATGAATAGTCACCCTTATAATCATACCTTTCCTAGTTGGAGGATATGCCAACCATACCCCTGGATTGAAGATAACATTCATTTTCTTGCAAAGCATCACTATTTTTGTATAGGAGGAGGAGATGCTGCTGTGTTTTGTGTCCATATCAGGGCCTTTGAGTTTTGTCTTTTCCTTTTCATACATCTTATGGACAGTGCTCTACATGGGCATGCCAAATATGTTGACTGTCTATTACTATACTAAACTCATAAAGATCACAGGAAATGTTTGTTATAGTGGATAGCTTTGCCACAGTGAAATTTCTTTAGAATAGCATTGTACTTATGGAGCTTTTTTCAATAGTTTTTGTTAGTTCACTGTTGTAAGTGCAATTTTTATAATGGTTTTTGCTCCCTAGTTAACTAGGGAGCTGGTACATTCTCCATCTGAGAAGGTACTGGCTCCTTAGTTAATAGGAGCAGCTGAGTGGCATGTGAACCTGATGGCAATGCACCAGAAACTTCTCAAACAGTGCACAAATTTTCCTGTTGCCACTAGCTTTGCCAAAACATGCCTGAAGGAGTATAGTGGTATATATGGGATACTATCGAGATCACAAATGAGAGTGGATACTCTCTTTGTGAGAGATATGTTTGTGTTTCTCACTCCTACACCACATGCATCTTGTCTTGTCTTAAGCTTTTCATGAACGATTGAGGTTCCTTAGCTGGCCTCCCTGTGTGTCCTTATGTCTGTAGATGAATGTGTTCACAGAGCCGGTTTTCTTTTTCTGGGGGATGAAAAACCTGATTTCTGGGTGAAAAAGAACTGCCTACTTCCATATGAGATCAGCTAACTCACCTTTAGTCGAAAGAGACCAGATAAAGGTTCCTCATATCACTGCCAGGAATCGAATGCAGGTCTTTCCAACCAAACAGCTTCGTCTATACTGAAGCAGCAGAGGCTCATCACATGTATCTACTTTATAATTAATTTTTTTTTACCATCATCATCATCATCAAATTTCTGACACTTACTCTCAAGAGGTGTACAGGATATTATGATAGTACTACATGAAAAACTTACATCACCACTAACTTCCTATCTACAATTTTCCTCCAAATCAATTGTTACCTGTGAAGACTCCAACATTATCAGATCTTATATTTCTATCTTCAAAGGCACTTTTTACTGTATCAATCCACCTATATCTTGTTCTTCCTCTGGGTGTTTTTCCTGCCAACCTGACAGCGAACACTTGTTTTGCTAATCTTTCCTCTCCCATTCTGTTTAAGTGACCATACCACCTGAGATTAGTTCTGCTAACACATTCCTGGATGCTAACAATGTCAAGTTCTTTCCTAATATCCTCGTTTTTAATATGATATTGCCATTGATGCCATCTGTTCATGCCTCCAATCCTTCTCAAGACTCTCATATCTGCAGTCGCTATTCTTTGGTCAAGTGTTTTACTTCTTACCCAGCGCTCTGATCCATAAATTGTATCTGAGAGATATCGCGAACCAATGTCAGTATAGTATTGGTTGAGTTGTTGTTTTTTTCCTTTGTTTCTTTGTTCAATAATTTCTAGATTGTAACTGAAAATAAATAAACCATCATGTATTATATTTGCAGTGTTTTTTTTTTATTTAAGTTTTATCGCAGTTTAGCACATACTAGTAATGAATGTATCTCTCAGATACACACGACCTATTTTTACGACCGCAACTTCCCCAGGGTTAATATAAATATGGAAGATACTAAAACAATCTCATCATTCAGCCCATCATGCAATATCATATAACATAGTGTTATGGCAGACTAAAGCTGCTCCAGTCTAAACTCATGTAAATATAACATATTCTTTAGCCAATGAACAAAATACAGACTATAGATAAAACATATCTTCCCCCATGATAGCAACAATTTTCTCACCTATATAGCTGAAAATATGGTATTGAAAAGATAAACAAACATAAAAAGTATAAAACACAAAAAACATACTGCAAAATCTTCACACTACTTTTAAACCAGATATCAAACTAGCAATCTAAATACAAAATTAATGACGGAAAATCTCACGTAAAAAGATTTTTTAATAGTATAATTTTCGGCTGTGTGTCACAGGCATCTTCAGTACATGTTAAGCTCAAATTAAACAATAACTGACAATTCCAAAAAGCGCCACCTATGTAGCTAGTGTAAGATAACTAAAAAGGTCAATAAAATTTTCTAACCAAAAAAAAAAAAAAATCTATATATACAATAAAAAGTTAGGAAAGATTAGCTGTTTTGTAAAGACTATCTCCCATAAAGGGGATAGATGTAAACCATCGGATCTGTTTAAGTTAGGAGAGTGGAGTAAAGTTTCACTTGTTTCTTTATAAAGCCGTTCTATGAGGAACCTACTTTTGTGAAGGACTCTTGTCTTTTTTCCAATGAACTTATGTCTGGTTAAGATGGCATATTCTGCAAGTGTCCAGACTGTTCAGGTTTAAGGTACTGAATGGTGTTCTTCTAGTCGAATAGAGGCAGATCTTCCTGTTTGTCCGAAATAAGATAATCCACAAGAGCAAGGAATCTGGTAGACACCTGGATCAAAGCTTGTCCTTAGGAGAAGTGAGAAAGGTGGAGATTTTTCTTCTGACCGGTCGAAAGGCAACAAAAATATTCAGTGGTTTTAAAACTTTTGCTATACGTTTACTAATGCTGTGTACATAAGGGATAGGAATGTGCATTTTTTCTTATGTGTTTGAAGAGGAAGACATATTAAAACTACTCAGAGCTCTTTTGAGGAAGGAATTCTTATATCCATTTGATAGAAAGGAAGAAGTACTATATTGCAGTTCTTTCTGTAAGAGATTGTCTGAAGAACAAAAGGAGTTGGCCCCGATGAACCAGTGTTTTAATAGTTCCTGCCTTTTGACTGGGATGGTGATGAGATTCAGCTTGGATATAATGGCCAGTATGAGTCTTCTTTCTATAGACTGAGAAATGTAGGTTACCATCTGGTTGGCAAAGAATTAGAAGATCTAAAAAGGCTTACTGCTTATTTGATTCTATTTCTAGGGTAACTGGATTCTTGGATGAGTGCATTTAACTTAGTGAGTTAAATGAATTTAACTTAAATGAAAAACTTCTTCTGATGAAGAAGAGCCATTCCAAATAGCAAAAATGTCATCGACATATCTGAACCAACGAGTAGGTCTGGGAGAAATGTTGTCAAAGATGCGTTTTTTCAAAATGTTCCATAAAGAAGTTGGAGATAGCAGGAGAAAGAGGATTTCCCATTGCTGTTCCTTCAATTTGTTGATACAACTTATTTTTAAAGGGAAAATAGCTAGAATGTATTACAAAATCAAATATTTTTACAATGTCTGAAGGAAATTCCTGTTGCAGTAATTCAATACTTTCAGATAAAGGATCATTTGTAAATAAAGAAACAACATCTAAACTGATCATGATATCAGAAACATCCAAATGAAGATCTGAAATTTTATTTTTGAAATCTAAAGTATTTTTTATGTAAGTATCAGTTCTTCTAGTTGAGGAAGTGAGTAAATTTGATAAAAATTTTGAAATTTTGTAAGCGGAACAACCTATAACCGCGCGGTTAGCCTAGTGGCTTTGCGCTTCGCAACCATATGCCTGGGGAAGGAGTGTTCCAGGTTCGATTCCCGTTCTAGACGTGAGGAATTTGAGGATCTTCCTCAGGCATAGCCAAGTTAGCCAGTCTTGGGTGAGGTCAGTAGGGTTTTTTCCGCCAGTTTATCTGGCGTTTTTCATCCCGCAAGCAGGCAAACCGGCCCCGTGAACATACGCCTCTACAGTCAAAAATATATCACCCCCCCCCAGCGGCAGACCAAGCGACCGGTCGGTTGGGAGTAGTACTAACAAGAAGTCGCATCTAAATGACATGCGGACCCTGCACAGGAAGCGGGAATAACGCGTAGAAGAACAAGAAGAAGTAAGCGGAATAACCTATACAATCTACAACTGGCCTCAATGGAATGCCTGGTTTATGAACTTTCAGAAGACCACACAATATAGTGGATGACTGAAGAAGGTTCTAAGTTTTTTTCTTTTGATCTTCATTCCAAGTCGATACATTATCTATAAGAGAATTAAGTCTATTCAATTGACTCCCAGTAGGATCCGATGTAAGAGGCCTATAAGTTGAATAGTCGCGGTGTAATAGGGACATTTTTCTCTCATATTCCTTCCTATCTTGAATTACAGCCTTCCCTTTATCAGATTTCGTAGTAATTAAATTATTGTTATTCTTCAGTGATTTCAATGCTTTAAATTCAGCGTAAGAAAGATTATTACGAGGAGGCTTGCCATTAAAGAGAATTTTCGCACATTTAAAACGTAACCTGTTGGCTGTTTTTTGAGATAAGATCGAATACCTCTGTCTATGTTGTGAAAAAAATCCATAAGGGGAATCTTATTAGGAGCAACGGCGAAATCATAACCTTTTGATAAAACAAAACGTTCACTGTCTGTTAGAGGACTTCCAGAAACATTGATAATTACTTTATCTGTATCAATAACATTATTACTGGGTCTAGATAGGCTGACCAGAGATTTACACTTATGTTTTAACTTATCACGAGAATCATTAAAGACCTTTAGGTAAGAATTCGAAGATATACGTAATATAGTGTTAAAAATTTCAACCGTTAAAACAGATTCTAGAGCCTTCTTGATGACCGTAATTTCTCTATTTAAGCGGGCTAGAGACTTTTTAGCTTCATGTAGCTGATAATTTAAAGAGACTTACTAGCTTTTACATAGATCCGATGAGCTTTTGGAGACCTGAAAACTTCTTTTATTTTACAACAGGTAGGAATAACCTGTGCCATCTTACATCGCTTTAGGAAGATTATTCTGTTAATGCATTTAGCCTTCTTTACCAAAACGTTTACCATATCTAGCAGATTGTTTGGAAATAGACTCTTTGTAAAGTCTTGCAATAACTCTTAGTAAGGGAATACCATGAGTAGACATATAAATACAAAATTAATGACAGAAAATCTCACGTAAAAAATTTTTTTAATAGTATAATTTTCGCCTGTGTGTTACAGGCATCTTCAGTACATGTTAAGCTCAAATTAAACAATAACTGACAATTCCAAAAAAGCGCCACCTAAGTAGCTAGTGTAAGATAACTAAAAAAAAAAAAAAAAAACACTATATATACAATAAAAAGTTAGGAAAGATTAGCTGATCTGTAAAGTACTATCTCCCATAAAGGGGAAAGACGTAAACCATCGGATCTGTTTAAGTTAGGAGAGTGAAGAAAAGTTTCACATGTTTCTTTATAAAGCCGTTCTATGAGGAACCGACTTTTGTGAAGGACTCTTGTCTTTTTTCCGATGAACTCATGTCTGGTTAAGATGGCATGTTCTGCAAGTCTGGACTTCCAGAACATGCCATCTTAACCAGACATAAGTTCATCGGAAAAAAGACAAGAGTCCTTCACAAAAGTCGGTTCCTCATAGAACGGCTTTATAAAGAAACATGTGAAACTTTTCTTCACTCTCCTAACTTAAACAGATCCGATGGTTTACATCTTTCTTACAGATCAGCTAATCTTTCCTAACTTTTTATTATATATATATATAGTTTTTAGGAAATTTTATTGACCTTTTTAGTTATCTTACACTAGTTACTTAGGTGGTGCGTTTTGGAATTGTCAGTTATTGTTTAATTTGAGCTTAACATGTACTGAAGATGCCTGTGACACACAGGCGAAAATTATACTATTAAAAAATCTTTTTACGTGAGATTTTCCGTTATTAATTTTGTATTTATATGTCTACTCACGGTATTCCCTTACTAAGGGTTAATCTAGCAATCTTTATTTTCCTAAAGGCAAACTACATCAATTTATCACTTTTAAGAGTGTATAAAATGTGTAACTTGGCTTAATAGGGACAGAAAGGAAGAACTGTTAGTATTCCTTTTGAAGAACATGAAAAATATAACTGCTCTTCATTACAGCTAGTCAGGACTAGCAGATCACATATGCACATCCTTTCACTAAGGATTAAATAGAACAAAGCAGCAGTACTATATAGAAGCTGCTGTATATTTGAAGGTTTAATTTTAGGTAAGCATTTGCTATGAAACATGCCCTTAAACTTATCCCTAAGAATTATCAAGCATTACCTAATCTTTACAAGGATGTGAATATGGTCTTATTTTAACATCAGACTGTCGTGTTATCCATCCTTCAATTCAAGTGCTTAGATTTTATGGTAATCACACATATATGAGATTGTGGTTAGTTCAGCTCTTAATACATTAGTACTGGGGATTGGCCAAAGTTTAAGCCAAGAAACAAAGTTAATTTGGGAACTTGCAAATTGTAAGTGGGAACCTAAAATACATAAGATGAAAGATTGTTCCAGTTAAAGTAATGAATGAATGAAGAAGAAAAAGAAGAAAGTATGTTCAGTGAGTTTGAAGTTGAACTAGGAAGGAGTATTGAGTAGTGACTTTATGCTTTCTAACAGATTTAGAGGAGAGTGAGATACTGATGCCATTTCTGATGAAGAGTGACTGGAAATATTTATAGAAAATGCAAGCAACAAAAAATGAACAAGTGATTTGTTGGTTTTAAGTTCAAGCATTAAAACTGCTTAGTAGGTGGGTTATGACAAAGTTCTGTCTTTCTACTTATCTAAGAGTTGATATGATGGTTGGGATGGAGATGGTACGTGGCTACAGATGATGTATGATTGAGCGTCTCTAAGGAGAACTGGAATAGGCTGTTAAGATTGTAGATGAGCAGAGAATGCATTAGTTCAACATAACATTATAAATTTTTATATTTTTATTTTTAGGATTCCAAGATGGATCTCAAAATAAAATTTAACTATTTATGGACGTAATTCTGATAATTATTTACAACGACAGCATATGGCTTTATGCTTTTAATTCTACTAAGAAATTTTTTCTGAAATTGGTCCTTCAGGGTCAATCTTTCTAAGAGTTATGTTTTAGAATATTGTTAAAACCTTAACTATTAGCAAGTTAAAACTGTAACTCTACGTAGCTTTTATGTCTGTTGAAGAATGCAACTTCATAGATTTAAAATTATATACTAATATAAAAATATTTGGAAAATCAGTTAATTTTATTAATTTACCAAATTAAAAAAAAAAATTGTTCAGTTATATTTTAATTTCATGACACATTACTCTTTCAGGCAATGTCAAATTCTACAAATGTTATTATAAAGGCCACGTTTCCTGTGAGTGAATTAAATAGCAAGAAAAGACCAGATACTGTAAGTTCATTTTTTTAATTTAAAAAATAATATAATTTAAGTAATCAGTGTATTAATATTGACTTGATAATTATATTTTCAACTATGTTCCTGATAGCTTTTTAATAATTAAATCAAATAATACATAAATCAGTTAACTTGCATTTTGTGATACATCAAAATTAGATATGTAACCAATTGCCCTCTTTTAAATTATCAAGTATACATAGTCGTTCTGAAAAAATTTCTGTTATAAGCATTCATGCTATTTTTTTATGTTATGATGGGGCATATATCAGATTTAAAATGCCTGATATATATACACACACACACACATTGTGATATACGCTTTATTATTATTTTATTATTATTTTTTTTTCTCATTTGATGCTAGTTTTTGGTTATTTTGGCCAAAATATAATCAGTTACCTTTTGTAAGTAATTTATATTTACCAAAATTGATAGAGACCTTGTGTATTCTCTTAATGGAGGCATACAACAGTTTTTATGACTATGTATTACTTTTAACTAGTGTTTTTTGTAATAGTAATCCCAGTTGCTATGATATAAGGTAGGATTTTTCATACAAAATTATTCACTACCTCCATAGAGTCACAAGACAAAATATAATTGAATTGTTGAAATATTTTTGTTCTCAATAGGATTTTATTCTGTAAAATTTTACTGTGAAAATGCCTATTGTCAGTATTATTCTACACACTTTCATGGAGTCATGCCTCATTTCTAGATGATTTATCCTCATGTCTCTCTAAAATTTAGAGAAAAAGAGAAATCCTGGTTTTTTTCTGCATTGAGGAAGTTATATGTATGTGTAACAATATGTCTCAAAAGAATGGAGGCTAAAATTCAAATGGGGAAATCTCATCTTACATAGGAAGTTATATGTCACTAAAGGTAAGAAAAGAAGGTAAAGAAAATCACAATTTACACTTTTTAGAAAATAACTTAGGATTCTGCTTGAGAACTGACCTGTAATAAGGTCATAGGTTATATAGTTCCTGCTAAAGGTTGTTTTTGTTTTATCAGATATCATCAGCTGGTTAAACAAGTCCACACTGTTTTTGTTTGTTAACCATTACAAACAACGCAGCGTCTGCTTCTGAAACAAAATCTGGCTCATCACTAGCAGAATTCAAGATGGGCACCATCAACAGAAGAGGTACTATGAAAAAGAAGTGGAACTAGCAGAAGAATTAGAGAAGTGCCAAGTCAAAAATAACTAGTATTACCAAAGCAAAGAAGACAAACAGGTGAGATTCTTCTAAATAGCAGATACAAGATGTTAAGATGTTATACTCAAGCAATAATGATCATGGATTGGAAGGAATAGCTATAATATTCCACACTAAACATGAGGACAATCTACTCGAGTAGCAGACAGTTTCAAGTGTAGTGATGTAGGCAGATATTGAAATTATGAATTGGGCAGTGAGAGACTTATTTGGTCCCACAGAAAGTTCTACTAAGGAAGAAGTGAATGAATTTTTTGGGTCATTCATAATATATGTATAGAAAGACTTAGGTGGTGTTGATTATTCATAATAGTTCTTCAGTGTAAAAAAACAACACCAAAAGAGGGAGAAAAAAAATTATTGAATTTACTAATATTTCACTGGTTTTCTACCCAGCTTTCTTCAGAATATAACTGTGGCAAGCATACAGGCACTAAGCTAAATCATTAGAAACAGTTCAAATTGTAACTGAAACAGAACTAATCCTAACCTGGTGTCCTCTATGGACTGGAAAACTACAAAGTTAATTTGGAGAAGTCAGCTATCTGATCTCATAATGACTGTCTCCCAGATCTTTGATAAATTAATGCAGCCATAGTTGTTGATGTTTGAGGAGTATTTCATAGCTAATGCTGACTCTAAAAATAGTCTCTCAGATACCTATAGCAGCTTTATATGTAATATTGATGTCTTCCGCCATTTAATGCTATGTGAAGAAGTCATTATTTTTTGTCATTATAGAAAGCATCTGACATAAAGAAAAATGAAAAGTTGGTTCAACTGTGAGATCTTAATGCAAGAATATGGAAATTTTTGGGAAAAATTTGGGATAGGCAGGGAAAGAGAGGAAATAGAGAATGTCAAGAGAGGGAGAGAGTGGGAGAGAAAAGAGTGAGGGTAGAAGCATAAAGCATCAGGGATGACAGTGAAAGAAGAATGAATGAAGCTGTTTGGAGTGTTATGTATGGAAACTCAATGATTCAGGATGTGCAGAGTGGAGTGCAAAAGCAGTGCTTGCTTGGAGCAATGATAGTGTAGTGATAGTAATAGTGATGTGAAAACATAGGAGAGATAATAGTGATGGTTGGTATGAGTGGTAGTGTGAATCATGTAGTGAGAGATTTGAGATTAGTGCTAGGGGTTGTGAACAGAAATATATGAGAGCGAAGATAGCTGGTAGGCCACCTTGATACGATAATGTGGAGTGGAGTATAGAAGAAGAGCAATGATAATGAACAGTCATAGTAAGAAGTGAAGGAAAAGAGGTCTGAAATATGTAGATACCTAGTGTAATTGAGGGTAACTGCATCTTTGTATGATCAGATTACATTTGATCATACATAGATGCAGGCATTTGGAAAGACTGTTGTTTGCTGGGCAAGTGAGTTTGTTAGGGCAGGGAAACTACAGTTGGAACTTAGCAGGGATGCTTCTTCTGAGGACAATAACTTGAGAAATGAAAGGGTAGTGTGCTTGTATACCATATTGTGGAGCTAATTGGAAAGAGTAGTAATAGCTATGTAAATACTGGCAGTGCACTGGTTTTTCTGTATACAAATACCAGGTGCATTAGGAATGCTGTGCAAAGGGAATGAGATTGTGTCATTTATTGAGTTACACTATAATAAATTTAGTTTAATCCTTTATCCAAGTGTGAGCAAACAAAGTTTACACCTGAAAATATCTTCAGGACTGAGGTAAGGTAGTACAACACCGGGCACCTTGCAGGAAAGGTGGATCAAGCTTTCAACTCCTTGTCTTAGTATCTCCCATAATGCACAGCACATCTTCTTGCAGACACGTATACTATACTGCTATGCATTAAGGGGGAGGGCACTACCCATACCAGTTTCGATCTTTATTGAGGTCTCGTCAGCAGGAACCAAGCCCAGAGTGGAGATACTAAGGCAGAAGCAATAGGAGAGGTTCATCCTTACCTATAGGGGTTGCCAAAAGGTGTGCCACCTTATTATTAAATTACTTTGGATTTAGAGAAAGATGTTGAAAGTTTATTTTTCACTTGGTTAGACTATAATAAATTTGGTTTAATCCTTTATCCAAGTGTGAGCAAACAAAGTTTGCGCCTGAAAATATCTTCAGGACCGAGGTAAGATAGTATAACACCGTGCAACTCGCAGCAAAGATGGATCAAGCTCTCAACTCCTTGTCCACTCTGGGCCTGGCTCCCACTGACAAGACCTCAATAAAGGTCGAAACCGGTATGGGTAGTGCCCCCCCCTTAATGCATAGCAGTATACATGTCCACAAGGAGATGTGCTGTGCATTATGGGAGATACTAAGACAAGGAGTTGAGAGCTTGATTCACCTTTGCTGCGAGTTGCCCGGTGTTGTACTACCTTACCTCAGTCCTGAAGATATTTTCAGTTGCAAACTTTGTTTGCTCACACTTGGATAAAGGATTAAACTAAATTTATTATAGTCTAACCAAGTGAAAAATAAACTTTCAACATCTTTCTCTAAATTGAGTTAGACTCTGCATAGACTGTTGGTATCAGTGAAACTTAAACTGAGGAAGAACATTGTGACACGGATTGAAATTGAAGGATATAGCATATTTCGGCAGGATGAGGCATCTAAATTGGGTGATGGAGTATTACTCATGGTACAAGATGAATTATGTCCTCGCAGGGTAGAGAATCAAAGGGGAAATGATGCTAGTGGTTTTGAGGGTGTATAGTGTGAGATAGAAGTAAATAGTAGAATATATTTGTCGAAGTAAATAGTACAATATATTTATCATGATCTTTATGGGGAATTCAACTACAGCATTATGAACTGGACAGAGGAAGCAGCATATAGTACTAAAGGAAAACTGAATTTTTGGTTTTCTTGAGAAACAACTGTCTTATGCAGCATGTGGTGGAAGGAAGATGGGATATCAAGAGTTTAGGAATTGGTTATAGCATCGGAGGATTTGATTATGACTGAAATGTCATACTTGTCCCCAAGTTGGTGAAAATGACCAATGCTATCCTGACTTGAAGGATGAATTAGGTGTGCAGAAGAACTTCATGAGGAATTATAAGACAGACAACTATAATAGACTCAGAATGAAAGAATTTGAAAGAATGGATAAAAGAATTTGCAGAAAGAGAAATTAATAGTGCATGGGAGAGATAGTTAAGATGTAGGACATCTGCTGTTTAGTGATATCAGATTATCTTACATTTTTAAAAAAATTTAGCAATGGCCAATTTAGAAAAAAAATGGTGGAAAATGGTTAGTTGTATTATATATGTAAACATTTCTCTAAATGTAAAAGCTAATGTGCTATTTCTTGTAACCAGAAATTTCTGGAGTAATGATTTTTATGAGAGAAATCTTTATAGTTACGGCCTTTTTCAAACTGTTTAATTGCGATATTTAATAATAAAAGGATCTCATCATGAATGTTATTTCATTTTTGTAAAATATTAAAAAAACTGGAGAGAGAAAAATATTAAAAAAAAAAAAAAAACTTTTTATGAGATTTCATGCCAGTAAAGAACTGTAGTCTTTTTTTTTTGCACAACGAGTAATGAATTTGTTTTTGTTTTGCTGCACCAGATAGTAGTGTGCTTGTGCTAAATTTGCATTTCTGAATAGGAAGTTGATATAGGGAGAGAGTAAAAAGAGCAGCTGCTGATTAAAATAGGTTCAGAAAGTTGGAAGTGTGAAAGTGAAATATAGTTTAATGGAAAGGATGTTTAAGTGGAGAAAAAAAATCTGGAAAAGATGATTATGAGGGAAGCGACAGTTCTTCCAAAATTAAAAAATTAACAGATGAATTTCTTGCAAAGGAAGCTAAGTTGGCGTGTAGATGAAAGCGATAAGAAGAATTGTATAGTTTCTCATGAAGTAATGGACAGTTCCTTTTGATACATTAAGCAGCAAACTTGTTAAATATTTTGAACAAGAAAGAGATGATTTTTTTTTTTTTTTGTACTCAAGGGTGGGAAAGGAAAAGAAGAAAGGAGTACTTTAAAATGATCTTTGTGTTCCAAGCATATAGAAAAAGGGAACTGTGAAAGGAGATATATTATTTTACTCAAAAAAAAGGGTGCACATGTATTATTATTATTTTTTTTTTTGTTTTCAAAGAAAAGGAAAAAAAACAATCATTTAATTGTATTTCAGTAGTCACTGTCGAGAGGAAGAAACTGTGCTAAGTTTGCAGTTAATGGAAGAAGGGTAGTGGTAGAATGGAGATATCAACCTATAGAACATGTTGTGTTTCTTCTATAGTTCTTAAGATTTTAGAAACATTACTAAGAACTCATATACAGAATTGAACAGATGAAGGGAGGCAATATCATTTATGCAGGCTAGTATGGATTAATTAAGGAGCAATCTTGTTTTAGTAATCTGGTTGCCTTTTATAATAGACTAATGAGCAATAAGGCATACATTGTGATATTTTTGGATTTTTTAATGGCATTTAATGCATGTGCTGCATAGCAAGTTGGCATTTGATTTGGAACATATGGATTTAGATATCAAATTTGTGGATTAATAACTGGTTGGTTGATAATTGATTTGATAACTAGCTTTCTGATAGATATCAGAGATGCGGTGAAGTAGAACGTTTACAAGTCGAGTTACACAGGGTTCAGTTCTGGAATTGTTAGTATTCATTCTCTATCTCAATGATATTGTTACTGAACTAGAGGGAGATATTCAGTTGTTTGCAAATGATGTAAAACTTGAGAGAGATATTAGCAATAGTACAGATGTTATGGCTCTTCAGGAAGATTTGAATAAGTTTTACATAAAGATGGGTAAATGAATGAGGATAGCAGTTTAATCCAGCTAAATTTAATTCTTGAAATTTGGGATCCAAAGATGGGAGTCTTCACACTCATTTAGTTGAGTTATGCTGGAAGAAGCAAGGGCTTGTGGAATGATTGCAGATCGAAATTTGAAGTTCAGAGGACACATTGCAGAGGTTGTGAAGACAACCTAAAGAATCACTGCATTATTGAGGGAGGACATTGACCACAAGAGATAGAAGTGTAGTGGTTCCATTGTATAAAGCTTTGATCTCAGCACATCTGAATAACTGTGTTCAGATCTGATCACTAGAATTTGAAAGGGATGAAATAACCTTGGAGAAGGTTTGAGATGAGTAATAAAAATGATATCAGGACTATACAATATTGGTCATGAAGATAGACTGAAGGTTTGCATACTACAGAGTTATGTGTATAGATGGGAGAGAGGAATATGATTGAGACATGAAGATTAACACTTTGAGATTTTTTGTATGGTAGAAGAGGGAAAGGAAAACAGTAACAAGGGTCATCCATAAAACTTGTAAAAAGTAGTAGTAACTAAGAAGTGAGTATTTTTCATGGAGACTGGCAATTCATTTTATGATTATGAAATAAATGATTATGAAAATGACTTCTTTATTGTAATGCAGTCATAAACAAAATACTAAGGATTTCATTAATTTACATGATATAAATTAATGCTACAAGGAAAGAATGCAAGTAGTGTGTCGGAAGTGGTCAGGGATCAGATGGATGAGTAGTGATATAAAACAGGAGCTGAAAAAAATGAAAACATAAAGGAATATAAAGATCATTTTGCATGGGTGTATCATTGAGGTGGCAACTTCACAGTTGCAGATGTGACAAAGACAGATGCAAGAATTGAGGGAGTTGACTGCTGGAGATGTTCAGCATATTGAAAAAATTAATGTGAATACAGCAGTGGGATTGGATGGCATATCAGCTTATGTGCTATGAGAATGTGCAAGAGAAATCTCATTGCTTCTGAAGTTGTTTAATCTAAATCCAAGCTTTGTAAGGTAACAAGGGAATGTAAAGAGGTTAAAGGATAAGATAGTTCCATTACATTAAAGGTGACAAAAGACAGAATTAGCTGATTACAGACAAATTATTGAAAGTTTTTTCACTTGGTTATACTATAAGTTAAAGATACCAAGAAATTCTGGTCTTCGTTTCATCCTTTATCCAAGTGTAAGCAAACAAAGTTGTGCATGAAGTAACTGCATGACTGGACTATTTGTATATAGAAGCTAATGACTTCACATCAATTGCCTTGGTATCCCATAATGCAAGGCACATGACTTATTTCAACCTTTATTGAGGTAAAAAAAGTGAAAACATAAAGGAATATAAAGATCATTTTGCATGGGTGTATCATTGAGGTGGCAACTTCACAGTTGCAGATGTGACAAAGACAGATGCAAGAATTGAGGGAGTTGACTGCTGGAGATGTTCAGCATATTGAAAAAATTAATGTGAATACAGCAGTGGGATTGGATGGCATATCAGCTTATGTGCTATGAGAATGTGCAAGAGAAATCTCATTGCTTCTGAAGTTGTTTAATCTAAATCCAAGCTTTGTAAGGTAGCAAGGGAATGAGATGGTGATTGTCGGAGGAGACTTGAACGGGCACATAGGAAGACAGAATAGAGACTGTGAAAGGGTGCATGGTGGCCACGGAGTGGGAATGATGAACCAGGAAGGAGAGAGGGTTGTGGACTTTGCAATAGCGTTTGATCTGGCAATTGTGAACTCGTTTTTCTTTAAGAGGGAAGAACATTTGATAACATTTAGAAGTGGTAACAACAGCTCACAAATTGACTACATTTTGACTAGAAGAAAACATCTTAAGGTTGTGACAAATTGTAAGGTAATTCCAACAGATCAAGTAGCACAACAACACCGACTGCTGTGCGCAGACTTTAAATTAAGATCGCAGATAAGAACTTCTGGTTGCCATGGGATGAAGACAATTAAGTGGTTTCGCTTAAAAGAAGAGAGTGTGAGGAATCGTTTTAGGGAGAGAGTGTTAGAGAGGATTTCGGATGGACTGGAAAGTGTACAAGATTGGTGGAAACATAATTCAAAAGTAATCCTGAGCTGTGCAATCGAGGTGCTTGGTGAGACATCTGGAAAGATTAGAGAGCAGAAGGAGGGTTGGTGGTGGAATATTGATGTACAAGTGGCAGTGACAGCTAAGAGGAAGGCAAAGCAGAAGTGGGATGAGTCAAGAGTGGAAGAGGACAGAGAGGTGTACAAAGAGCGAAAGCAAGAAGCCAAGAGAGTTGTGGCACAGGCGAAGGCCATGGCATAGCAAGATCTGTATGATCAATTAGAAACAAAGGAAGGACAGAGAAAAATTTACCAACTAGCGAAATGTAGAAATAAAGCAACTAAGGACATCTTACATGTGAGGCAGATCAAAGATGCTGAAGGAAGAGTATTATGGAAGGATGTGGACATAAGAAACAGATGGAAAATATACTTTGAGGGACTTCTGAATGAGGAAAATGCAAGGACTCACAGAGGAGATGGGCAGCCTTCTGAGGGGATGATGCAGAACATCAGTAGAATGGAAGTGAAGGAGGCGATGAAGAGGATGAGGAATGGAAAAGCGGTGGGCCCTGACAGAATTCCAGTGGAGGCATGGAAGGCACTGGGGGAAGAGGGAATTGACCTGTTGTGGGACCTGTTTATGAAAGTTTGCCAACAGGAAAATATACCCGAGGAATGGAGGGAGAGTACTCTTGTTCCCATCTACAAGAGTAAAGGGGATGCACAAGACTGTAAAAATTACAGAGGAATAAAGTTGATGTCCCACACAATGAAGATCCTAGAAAGGGTTCTTGATGGTAGATTGAGGGAGGAGGTGGAGATTGCAAAGGAACAATTTGGCTTCATGCCTGGTAGATCAACAACAGATGCTATCTTTGGGTTACGACAGATGATGGAAAAATATCGAGAGAAACAAAGGGAGCTACATCTGGTATTTATTGATCTGGAGAAAGCATACGATAGAGTGCCAAGGCAAGAAGTCTGGAGGTGTCTGAGGGAGAAGAAGGTGCCAGAGAAATATGTCAGGTTGGTGCAGGAAATGTACAGAAATGTGAAGACAAGTGTTCGGACCTGTTTGGGACAGACAGAAAGTTTTCAAGTAACAGTTGGCTTGCATCAAGGGTCAGCATTAAGTCCGTTTCTGTTTAATATTGTGATGGAGGTGGTAACAGAGGAGGTGAGAGAAGATGCACCTTGGACAATGTTGTATGCAGATGACATCTTTCTGTGTGTAGATTCAAGAGAAGAAGCGGAAACTAAACTGGAAAGATGGAGAAAAGTACTGGAAGAGAGAGGTATGAGACTGAGCAGAAGTAAGACAGAGTATATGTGTTGCGCAGTGGGCGGTGGCCAGGAAACAGACCTGGAGCTGGAAGGAAATGTCATCAGGAAGGTGAGAGATTTTAGATACTTAGGTTCGACGGTGGAAGAAGATGGAGGAGGTGAGAAGGAAGTGGGATGCAGGATACAAGCAGGTTGGAGGAACTGGAGAGAGATGGCTGGAGTGTTATGCGATAAGAGGGTGCCGATCAATCTGAAAGGCAAAATTTATAGGACAGTAGTGAGGCCAGCTATGACATATGCTATAGAAACTGTGGCCCTGAGGAAAAATAACATTAGCAGGATGGAAGTAGCAGAGATGAGAATGCTTAGGTGGATGTGCGGTGTGACCAGAAAGGATCATCTGAGAAATGACTATGTCAGGGAAACAGTGAAAGTTACGAACTTAGGAGCGAAAATACAGGAGGCAAGGTTGAGATGGTTTGGTCATGTGATGAGGAGGGAGGACGAATATGTGGGAAGAAGGGTCATGCAAATGGATGTGCAAGGAAGGCGGAAGCGTGGGCGGCCAAAGAAGAGATGGAGGGAGCTGGTAGAAGAGGACTTGAAGATGAAGAACTTGGATGTGGTGACAGCCCAAGACAGGAAGGTGTGGAGGAGACTCATAACAAACAGTGACCCCACTTAAGTGGGAGAAGCTGCAGAAGAAGAAGAAGAAGAATTGAGGTAAAAAAAGTAAAGGGGTGCTCATCATAGGCCTAGAGTAGTTAGTATAGGGGTGCAAGAGAGAGCCTGATGGTATTAGGAGAAAGAAAAAACAGATAGATAGTATGAGAAATAGAGAAAAGGCCTCAGCTCTTTTATATCATCATATAGCTAAAGCTATCAGTTTTTCCTTAGTTGGCCTTCTCTGCCTGAGATTGCTCTCCAGTCATGCATGCAATTGACCATACGACCCTATTGAACTAAAAGGATCGAACCATTTAAAAAACTTCACATAGTAAAAATAGACAGAAGTTTATATCCCCCTGGTGAATATTGCATAATGTGGGTGGTCTACACCCTTGTTCTTCAACCTGTGGTCCGTAAACTGGCACTGGTCCGTGGAAATTTCCTGCAGTCCGCCAAAAATTTCTTCTCCTCTCAGAAATAATGCTCCAGCCATGTATATCAAATTTTCTAACCTCTAAGCAGCAGAAGATGTCGCACTAGCTAAAAATTGTAATTTCGTAACATTGGATTTAATAAATAAAATACTAACTACATTGGTTTATGTTTTTGTCTTAGCCATCAGCCGGTCCGCGAAATATTTCTCCTATTTTTCCCGGTCCGCAGGTGTAAAAAGATTGAAGAACGCTGGTCTACACCATCTAGCCAGAAATTTGATAGCACCTAGAATTCTTCTTCTTTCTAAAAATTCCACAGTACAATATTATAAATCATTTATGTCATATTGCAGATTTCAAACTCCATGTTTCTTTCTAACCTTTCATAAATGGTATTTTAATTCATTAATTATAAAAATCAAAATTCTCTTCCCATTGCTGACAGGCAGTGGTTATTGAAAAAAATAAAAACTGCTCTGTGGTAAGTAATGGAATGCCCAACACATTACAGAATCTGTTCCAAATATGCAAGGCAAGAGGGCAGCTGTAGAATGCATGTTCTACGATTTCCAATTGGTAATAGATGTCACAGATTGGATCTCCAATGTTAACGTACCTTCATTTGATGGTATTGACTGGAAGGCGACCATATGTAATTCTCCAAGCAAGATCTCACCTGTTAGGGGTATCTTGAACTTCAGTAAGTTATATAACAAAGTGTTGTTGTCGGTATCTAACTGTGGAAGTTTGCAGAGAAAGAGATTATAGATTTCTTTATACCAAATTTTACTTTTATCAGTGGAAAGAATGTCAATGCCAGAATGTTGTAGCAATCTTAGAGTTAAGTACAGAACATGAACAATCTCAGCTTTTTGGACCTTTATAATCATTTACTCCAAACAGGGGTAGATGAAAACCCAGGTAGTACTGGAGAAGGTCTGCAACATTCTATAGACCTTTGAAGCTGTATTGCTTAAATAGTAGTATCTTAAGACTGGAGGTCCAAATCCTCCATACTTCTTTGATAGCTGAAGAAATTCCTTTTAAATTTCTTGGTATTGGCTGGACCAAAAAAATTGCACAGGCTTATTATGTAATTGCCCTTCAGCTTCTGTGATGGCTGTAATAATTATTATGTACAATGAGCATGGAAATGTATGGTTTTTAGTTCTATGGCTTTTAGAAAAAAAAACAAAGTGACTCAATTTGACCCAGTCTTCTAAGGTTTCAATGTTCTTGTATATAAGTTTTTGAACTGGAAATATTGGATAAGTGGAGAAGAGAATTCCATGTATAATGAGGGGTTCTCTTTTAGGGATTAGTCCTAAATGAATCCTCCAAGATCCCACTTTCCAAAAACTTTTAACTTTGTCTCATCTGCATTAGCAGTTAATCCACTGATCTTGCTGAATTTTTCCAAAATACCAAAACGATGTATACGGAATTATGTTATATGTACATGGAAGTCTTTTATCCTTAAACGTGTCCACTACATCATCGGCATATGCTAATACCTTATTTTCCTCCATAGTTGAAGGAACTGTTAGGAGGCAGGTAGTTGTGGAACAGAGGATAGATATGGAACAGAAAGTGATGTGGGACATTATCAAATGCTTGAGTAAGGTCTCCTGATAGCTGCCATTAGCTTCTTTTTTGTATTAACTAAGTGGAGCAGATCATGTAGCAGAAACATTAAATTTTACTGCTCAGCCTGGAACTCCATACACATGTGCTTTTAGTTATGTATCTTTCCTACTTTGAGCCTGTTATTAATTATGCAGAAAAATATCTTGTAGTCAATATGCAATAAAGAAATAGGTCTACAGCTGCTGATTAAGATGTGATCTGTATTAGATTTGGGAATAAGGATGGTATGACTTGCTACAAATTCACTTGGTATATGTCCTGACGAGAGAAAAGAATTAAACAGTATAACTAAAATGGGAAGAATAAAATCCCAGGTCTCACAGTGAAGTTCTATTCCTAGACTATCAGGTCTTGGGAATTTTCTTGACTATCATTCTTTATAGGCTGTGGTAACTTCAGATACTGTAATGGGTCTGTCAAGCCCATCTTGGATATGAACAGGAAAGCCATTAATGTTCCAAGAGTTAAAATATCCCACAGTACTGTTGTCTTCAAACAGATTTTTGTAGGGTTTTTGAAAGGAGTCGAGGATCTCTTGAGTGGTGGACATGTCTTCACCATCAATGCAAATTTGAGTGATGGTCCTTTCTTTATGGAATTTAGTGAATTGTCTATTGAAGAATGCAACTGGAGGGCTATCTGCTAAGTGCTGTATTCTTATTTCAAAATTTCTTTCTTCTACTTGTTTCTGCCTTTCCACCTCTATCTTTATGTTAATGTTTTTAATGATGTTGATGCATTCTATATCATTGTGTTAGTTTGCTACAAACCAGCTTCTCTCTTTATACAGGTCTTTCAACATTTTTCTTTTCAGGAATGCCTGTTCCTTTCCCCATTCAATCATATTCTGTTTTACTGCTTGTTTGAATTTTAACCACATATCCCAGTTCCAGATAACATTATTCCAATTCGAACAGGAAGTTTGGAATTTGGAAACGATCAACAGAACATTTGGTAGAGGTCTCCATAGTCCAGAACTGATCTCTGCTTGTTCATGCAGTAGAATTTAAGTAGAACTGGATTATGATCAGAAATGTTGATGTCATGATGCATCATCTGAATTATCCTATTTATAAGGGAAGAAGAAATGTAAAATCAATCAAGACCGGTACTAATACCTTGATTCGTGTATGCCTGGAGATGAGGATTGCAAATCCTCCATATATCTACTAGTTGAGCATTGTTGAGATATGTTTTTAACTGTGCATATCCCACTTTTCCACTCCTGGGGATGTCCTCCTATTTTGTTGAATGTTTGGTTTTCAATACAATTCTAGTTTCCAGATGTTATAATGTAATGGGCACTGTATAAATATGGCTGCAATTCCTGGAAGAATTTTCATTGAACTGTTCCATTAGATGGAGCATAAACATTTATAAACCTTATTACACATCCACAGTACTTGCAATCTATTGTCAAGATTCTCTCTTCTGAATCCCTTTGGATATTACAGAATGATCCAAGGAGTGCGTTGGGGGGGGGGGGGGCAAGAATAAGAACTCCAGTCCTGTAAAATCTTCCAAAGCTCCAATAAGAAAGAAGTGGATAGTCATCTGTAAAAATGTTTATATCTTTATATCTGCAGATATGTTTCTTGGAGAAACAAAAACCTTATTACACATCCACAGTACTTGCAATCTATTGTCAAGATTCTCTCTTCTGTATCCCTTTGGATATTACAGAATGACCCAAGGAGTGTGTGTGTGTGGGGGGGGGGGCAAGAATAAGAACTCCAGTCCTGTAAAATTTTCCAAAGAAGTGGATAGTTATCTGTAAAAATGTTTATATCTTTATATCTGCAGATATGTTTCTTGGAGAAACAAAAACCTGATATTATGGTATAGCATAAGTTTCCTTATTCAACCTTTATTAAGGGCTCATCAGTGGGAGCTAGATCCAGAAGAGCTACCAAGGTTGAAGCAATGCAGAAATCATGTATTTCCTATGTACAAGTAATGAAAAGGTGTCACACCTTATTACTAAAATATTCTGGATTAGACTAGTTATTGAAAGTTTTTTCACTTGGTTATACTACACGTTAAAGATGCCAAGAAATTATATTCTTAATTACATCCTTTATCCAAGTTTAAGCAAAGTTTGCATGTGAAGTAACTTCACTACTAGGCTGCTTGTATACAAGAGCTAAAGACCTCACATCAATCGCTTTAATATCCCATAATGCAAAGCGCATATCCTTACAGTCAGTCATTAGCCTCCATATACAATCAGCCTAGTCATGAAGTTACTTCATGCACAAACTTTATTTGCTTACACGAATTCGGGAATATAATTTCTTGGCATTGTTAACTTACAGACCAATTAATATCTCAGGAATGGTGGTTAAAATATTGGAAAAGTTGGTTAAAGGTAAATTTCAGGAATGAGTTTGATAGGAGTATGATAATGTTTTCAGGAAAGCCTGGTTTTAAAAAGGTAAATCTTGCCTCAGTAATTTGTTTTACATTTTTATAATAAAGTGATAATGGAATTGGATAAAGGAAATTACTACACAGAAATGTTACTAGACCTTTTAAAGGCGTTTGACAAAATATTGCATGGAAAACTAGTAAAAAAAAGTTGGAGCAGATGGGAATGGATATGAAGCTATTGGCTTGGATGGTGGAATATTTTGCTTAGATATCACTCCACTGTATGATACTTTCTGGTCTCTGTCTGTCTTACACCAGAAAGTAGTATATGGTGGAGTGGAATCTAGGTGAATAAGGGAGACTATTGGAATGCTTCAGAGCTCAGTACTAGAGTCACTACTCAATTTGTATATTAATGAGGGGTAATTTCATTGTTTGCTGATGATGCGAACCTGGAGATGGCAATAGTTGATAAAGATGTAGATATCCTGATGGATGATGAGGGTGGTTGAGCCGTGGAATGCATTACCTGATAGAGTGGTGAGGGCGAGAACGGTCAGTGAGTTTAAGGAGTGGTATGATAGACTTTGTGTTTCTTAGGGGGGGGTGAACCTCCCCTCGATGAGTCTTGACAGACTTTATGTTCTTAGGAAGGACCTCCCACAATGAGTCTTTTGACTCCATGAAGGCCTGAATAATAATAATAAATAAATTACCAATGTAAGCTAAGGATAATGGTTGTCAATTTAGCATTGTGAAATGTTTTACTCTCTTCAGGATCATATTATGGTAGTAGAAAATGATGAGACTAGGTTTTTGTGGTGATGGTGGACAGATAGTCGAAGTTCTGTAGCATGCAAAAGTTGACAAACTATGTCAAAGGATTACTTGTATGTTGAAGAACATGTTAACAAGCAAAGATAAGAAGATATTATCCCTCTTTATAAGGCTATGATTTGACTGCGTTATGACTACTGTGTACAAATTTGGTCACTTGGGTTTTTTAGGAGATCAGGAGGTGGTGAAGAGGATCCAGAAACCTGGATCCTCTTCACCACATATCAGTCACTCAGGCCAACCTGGTGACTGATATGTGGAATGCTCCTTATAAGAATAGATTGAATGTGTGTGTGTTGCAGAGTTTAGCTGGCAGGCAGAAGAGAGGAGACATGATTAGGAACTTAAGTTTCTAAAGGGAATCTTTAAGATGAAATTTTTCAATATATGAAGAGTAGGGGGGGGAGAACAAGTGGCCACTCTTCAAAGTTATATAAGAGTGTGGTTATTATGTTGGCTTTTTTTTTTGCTTAGAGAGTGATATTTGACTTGCATGAACTGCCTGAAGTATTTGTGAGTACCCTGACAGTGAATGAATTTAAGGAAAGGTATGATAGGTATTGTGTAAATAATGATTAGCGTGAGTATAATAATGAGTATTCTGACTCCATTGAGATACCCATATAATAATTATTATTATTAGTTGTAATAGTAATTATTATATAGCTTAAACTATGTGATATAAAAATTTAGTATTTTGTTCTGCTGAACATTAAAGGGAGCCCTCATAGCTCATTCGGTATAGAAGAAGCCCTTTTGGTAGGAAAGACAGGGATTGGAATTCCCATGTGGGATGCAAAGAAACTTTATCAGGACTTCATAACTGGAGGTGAGGTGGCCGGTCTCATGCAGAGGTGGCAGGGTTTTTCCTCCTGTCAACAAGCATTTGTATACCTGTTCTACATTTGATTACTATAGATAAGTTTCGTATTAAATAATCTGGGAACACAGCTCTAAAAGACCAAATGATATATTTTTTTTAAATCTGTTCAGGTGTCCAATAAAACAGTAGTGTAGTGAAAAGCCCAAGCAGTGAAAATTGTTTGAGCCACCTTATGACATGCACAAAACATTCATGCTTGGGATTTAAACTCGGCCTGTTGTTTGGGTTGCCTATCTTCTAGCCATATGTCAAGATTTAAAGAAATACATTTTGTATACATATATTTATTTTATTTATTTATTTTTTTTTTTGCAGGCAGGAACTCAGTTTAAAAATAGTCTTTCCCAGTTAATGGAAATTCTTATGTCCAAAGAACCATGGTATATTCGCTGTATCAAGCCAAATGATTTTAAGCAGCCAGGTACTGTATATATGTATTTAACATCTGTTGTCATATTTTCATATATCATTGTTTTTATTTTATCTGAAATTAGTTTAGATTTTTATCAACATGAAAAGCAAAACCTATACTAGACTGTGCAACATACATACGACATGCCTAGTTCTATGTGTTATTAATTTGGGTAAGTTATTAAGGATTTCTCCTTAATCAAGAACTTGATGTGCTTCTTGAAGAATTTCAAGATGATGATTGCCTTTGGGGGGGAAAACCATGTGAGGAATTCTCTTTCAAAGAACAGAAGCTGATGAAATGATGGAGGAGGATGAGAAGTTGCTTTGGTCAGGGCCATACTTAACAGGTGCACTAGCTAGGTGCCCCAAAACAATTAGGATCAATGTAAGAATCCCCCCAACCAATAGGGGAAGACCACATCCACCTCATGAAAAGTAAGGACGACCTTAACTTTGGTAAATTTGAAGTATGTATAGATATTTCTCAGAGTTACTCGTGTTTTTATTAACTTAAAGAAATGGAGAAATGATTGTCTAGTTTAACATGCTGCCCATGAAAAGGCATTAGTCAGAAATAGAATATCTTGGAGAAAGTTATGAGTGAGTCTCTAAGAGATTTTATCCAAATGATTTTAAGCAGCCAGGTACTGTATATATGTATTTAACATCTGTTGTCATATTTTCATATATCATTGTTTTTATTTTACCGGAAATTAGTTTAGATTTTTATCAACATGAAAAGCAAAACCTATACTAGACTGTGCAACATACATACGACATGCCTAGTTCTATGTGTTATTAATTTGGGTAAGTTATTAAGGATTTCTCCTTAATCAAGACCTTGATGTGCTTCTTGAAGAATTTCAAGATGATGATTGCCTTTGGGGGGGAAAACCATGTGAGGAATTCTCTTTCAAAGAACAGAAGCTGATGAAATGATGGAGGAGGATGAGAAGTTGCTTTGGTCAGGGCCATACTTAACAGGTGCACTAGCTAGGGGCCCCCAAACAATTAGGATCAATGTAAGGTTCCCCTCAACCAATAGGGGAACAGAGCATTCTAGTGCCTTGGACCACATCCACCTCATGAAAAGTGAAGGACGACCTTAACTTTGGTAAATTTGAAGTATGTATAGATATTTCTCAGAGTTACTTGTGTTTTTATTAACTTAAAGAAATGGAGAAATGATTGTCTAGTTTAACATGCTGCCCATGAAAAGGCATTAGTCAGAAATAGAATATCTTGGAGAAAGTTATGAGTGAGTCTCTAAGAGATTTTATCCAAATGATTTTAAGCAGCCAGGTACTGTATATATGTATTTAACATCTGTTGTCATATTTTCATATATCATTGTTTTTATTTTACCGGAAATTAGTTTAGATTTTTATCAACATGAAAAGCAAAACCTATACTAGACTGTGCAACATACATACGACATGCCTAGTTCTATGTGTTATTAATTTGGGTAAGTTATTAAGGATTTCTCCTTAATCAAGACCTTGATGTGCTTCTTGAAGAATTTCAAGATGATGATTGCCTTTGGGGGGGAAAACCATGTGAGGAATTCTCTTTCAAAGAACAGAAGCTGATGAAATGATGGAGGAGGATGAGAAGTTGCTTTGGTCAGGGCCATACTTAACAGGTGCACTAGCTAGGGGCCCCCAAACAATTAGGATCAATGTAAGGTTCCCCTCAACCAATAGGGGAACAGAGCATTCTAGTGCCTTGGACCACATCCACCTCATGAAAAGTGAAGGACGACCTTAACTTTGGTAAATTTGAAGTATGTATAGATATTTCTCAGAGTTACTTGTGTTTTTATTAACTTAAAGAAATGGAGAAATGATTGTCTAGTTTAACATGCTGCCCATGAAAAGGCATTAGTCAGAAATAGAATATCTTGGAGAAAGTTATGAGTGAGTCTCTAAGAGAGAGAGAGAGAGAGGGAGTCATTTTTAAACAGATTGCCTTTTATCTGGATAACATTAAGCATTTTGAGGAAGATTTTTGATGCACACTACCTGAAATTATTATTATTATTATTATTATTAACATCTGACTTCCATGGAGTCAGAGACTCATCATGGGAGGTACTCAGTATTGCATACAATGCTTATCCAACCATGCCTTAAAATGATTCAGTGTGTCTACATTCACAACATAATCAGGCACTGCATTCCACTCACCAACCACTCTCCAATCAAAGAATGTGTTCCTCACTCCTCTGCTCTCACCCTCTTTATACAGTTTCCAGCAATTGCCTCTTGTTCCCCCCCCCCTCCTCTCTCTCATTCTGTGAAAAATCTCTTCCATGCCAACCTGATAACATCCTCTGACTAGCTTATGTCTCAATCATATTCCCTCTCCCCACTCTTCCTCCTATTCATGCATTATTTTGCAATTCACATTCTCTCAATCTATCCTCGTTCTCCACATTCTAAAGACCACAGACAACCTTTGTGAATCTTCTCTGGACTCTCTCCAACATATCCTTGTCATCATGAAAACCTGGTGACTAGATCTGTGCATAATAATCCATACGAGGCCTGATCAAGCTTTATACAATGGCATCATAACCTCTTTATGTCAGAGTCCTCCATATCATTGCCATTATCCAATGTGATGTCTTCATAACTTGTGTAATATGGCCCCTGAATTTCGTGTACTTGTCCACCACCACTCCCAGATCTCTCATTTCCTCTACCTCCTTTAAAGTTTCCCCACCAAGAGTATACTATGCATTGCATCGTTGCTTACCAAATTTCAAAACCTTACACTTTGCAACATTGAATTGATAGTTCCACTTAACTGCCCATTCATGCGATCTACTCAGATTCTCTTTGCAAGGACACAACACTGCTTAACTCTGCATTGCTCTCCCCAATTTTGCATCATCTGCAAACAGCTGCATATCCCTAGTTAAACCCATTCCAATATCATCACTATACAAATTGAACAATAATGGTCCTAAAACTGACCCCTGCGGTACACCAATAGTGACCTTCCTCTTACAGAATAATGCACCTTCATATACAACTTTCTGATACCTAATTGACAGCCAGTCACTGATACAACTCAGAAGTCTGCTATGCAGTCCCATCTGTTTAAATTTATTTAATAGTTTGTCTTGTTGGAACCTATCAAAATTCCAAGTGGTGTACTTAGATTTTTGCAAAATCCAAGTACTGTATATGCATCTCCCCTGTACAAGGTACTTGTCACCTTGTTAAGAGTACACAAGTAAGTTAGTAAAACATGATTTTCCCTTAACAAACACAGGCTGATAACCACAAAGAATACTGCTGTTTTCAATCATATTCTATCCTACTTCTCATTAATCTCTCTAGTACTTTTCACCACAATTCCAGATATACAGATTGGCCTATAATTTGAAACCACAGCCTTATCACCACCTTTATGCAGTGGAATAATTTTGCTTTCTTTCTCCCTTGGAAAGAAGGCAAAATGTTCCTGTGCTGTTGTAAGACTCTTATTAAACAAACATGCCAATGCTACTGCCAATTTCCTGGACTATTCCCTTAAGACATGAAGTGATATGTCATCAAATCCTATCACCTTATTGTCATCAAGGTTATTTATTTCCTGAAATACCTGCTGCTCACTCACAATTAAGCTATACTCTCCTATGTGCTCTACACTTTTAAGTTCCTCATAATTCACATCCTGATCAGGATGAAACACCCTTATAAATTGATCACTGAATACCTCAACAATGTCTTCTGCAGCAGTTACCATTCTTCCATTTTCATTCATTAACATCATCTTACCACGATCATTCTTCCTTCTACTTGCCACATATCTAAAAAAAACTCTCTAGGGTTTTTCTTCACCTTATTTCCCAATTCGTGCTCATACTGCACTTTTGTTTTCCTTACTAACTTGAGTCACTCTCCTGGCTTGTTCTTTATACTCTTCATGAAATTGATTATTACCATTATTATTATTACCACCATTAATTGATTATTACCAGAAGGTACTTTGAATTCAAAGTACCTCTCACAGATTTCATGCTTAAGTCCCTCATTCATCCATTTTACACCTACCTTATTCAGCCTTTTGGCCTTTGGAATACATTCACACATTGATGTTGTTATATATATTTTTTGTCACTTCCCAAGCAACATTTATTTCCTTACTGCTCACCTCATCATTCCATGCTGTAGCTCCAAGCTGTCTCCTGAGCTTGTCATAATCACCAGCCTTATAATTCCACATATATCCTTTCCTCACAGAAGTCCATATATGGCTAGCCTCTACCCAGATGATCACTTCATGATCCTCTCACCAGCTGGAGGAAAGTGTGAAACCTCTACTTGCAATTGTATTCTCTGACGATATGATCAGGTCTAAAACTCTTGATTCTTGCTTGCCCTCCTTTACATGCTGTCTGAGATAGTTATCTCTCAAGAACTCAAGAAATTCATTTTCCTCATCTCCAAATGTTATTTCTTCATTCCTATCTATACTGACATAATTAAAATCACCCATAATAATTGCCCTTTCTTTGTTTACTAATCCAAGTTGTTTATACATTTCTTCATCACCACTCTCCACATCACCTGGCCTATAGCAACACCAACTAAATATGTCTTCCACGTCAACAGAAAGTTAACTTCCTGTTAACTTTCTGTTAACTATTTCCATTCCCATTACGATATGATCGTCATGGGAATGGAAATTTTTCACTTTGATTTTCCAATGATTTTGGAGCAAATACACTCAATCACTGAAACCGTTTCATCCCCCTTATTTCTGATACCTCTGGCATTTGATGGGATCTCAACAAAAGTTGAAACTAAGTTGGGTAGTGACTCTTTCCATAATGCCTAGCAATGTACACAAAAGGAATTGTGACATGCATTATGCCATATATAGGCAACTGATGTGATTCAGTCAATAGTCTCTTTGTTTGCTTATGTTTGAGTAAAGGATTAAAACAAGAATATAATTTCACACACACACACCTTTGAAAGAAATCAGTGGACACTCCTATGGGCTAGGTGCATCATGCCATGTAACAAGTCGTGTTTGCAGCTGGTATAAATTGGAGAAATATGATGGTCCTGAGTCAGTGCAACTGTGTCCAAGTGAAATGGCTGCAATAAGGGAACTGATGGAGTTCGAAAGAGGCATTGTGATAGGATTCCATGTGGGCCTATCTTTTCAGCAAATTGTTAACAAATTGGCCCACCCCAGGTCAACAATCAGTGATACCATACTGAGATGGAAGTGCAGGGAGTCAACTGCAAGTACTACTCATAGTGGCACTTGCAGTTGACCCACCACACTTACCGAATATGACTGTAGGGTGCCGCAAAGGATAATATGTAAAAACTGCCATTTGTCAGCTGGCAAATTGAATGCAGAATTCCAGGCATTAAGTGAAACATGAATCTGCACAAAAACATTCAGAATTGAGGCTCACAACATGGATTTCCATAATGGAACCACAACATGCAAGTTGCACATTACCTGAGCCAACATGCAGCGTTGTCTTCAGTGATGGAAATAGCATGCACAGTGGTACATGGAAGCTTAGAAAGCTATGTTATGGAGCATCAAATCATGCTACACCCTCTACCGAGCAGATGGATGGGTGTGGGTGTTGCAGTTACCTGGTGAACGTTGCTTACCAAAGTGCATAACCCAGCTATGAAATTTGAAGATGACGGTGTGATAGTAAGGTCCTATTTTTCTTGATTTGGCCTCAGACCTCTGTATTGCCACGAACATTGAGGTCTGAGACATGTCTGAACATTCTGGATAATGCAATGCTTCCTGCTTTGTGGCATTTCTGTGGAACTGAGTATTACCTCTTTCAGCAAGGCAATGCACCATGTCATAAGGCTGCTGCTATAACTGCATGGCTTGTGGACATGAATGTCACCACACTGGACTGGTCTCTACAGAGCTCTGATATTAATTCCATTGAACATCTGGGATAAACTGGTGCATTGGGTGAGGTCAAGGGACATCTGCCCCACAACAGTCCAGGACCTCATTATGTGCCTACAGGAAGAATGATCCAAAATTTCCATTTATCACTATCATATGCTTGTGGAAAGTATGCCCCATAGGATTGCTGCAGTCATCGCAGTGAAGTTCCTGCATCTTATTAAGGTGGGTGCCATGGCTGTTTGTTCCTCGCACTGTGGTATCCGTTGACTTCTTTCCAAGCAGCGTAAAATGTATATATATAATTTTATTATGAGCATACCAGAAGAATGGTATGCAAATTCACTCTGTGAGATTTTGTTCACTATACACACTAGACAGTGTGTTTGTTTTTCAAAGTGTGAAAGACTTGTCGAAAGAAAGGAACACTGGTGAGCACATATGTAGGAATTGTGGAGAGAATAAGAAGCATGGCAGCAAAGGATTGAATGACAAAATGCAGAAAAATGTGAGTGAGCATGTCATTGTGATTGTTGTTAAAAGTAAGGTGGTGGAAGCAAGTGATGGTGAAATTAGGTAGGACTTGATAGTATGAAAGAAAAAGGTAAAAAGATAAGGAGACTGGTTAGGTAGTTATGAAAGAGAGAGGAGGCTTATGTGAAGGCCTACACAGGACAAAACAGAGTGAACAGCTGAAGAAATTCCTGGCAAGTAGTATGGCAGAGAAGTATGAGAAGGTGCAAGGGAGGTGAAGGAAGAATATGAACGATCAAAACAAGAAGTGGAAGAAGAGAGTTTTGTATGAACATTCCATCATAAGAATAGGACCATATTATGTTTTCCTGTGCCAGAGATTAAGAATGTTAGTGAATCTTTTAGGATGAGGTTGTGGGGGGGGGTAGTAAAACAGACGATATGTTGGCAAGTAAAAATGATCTTTCAGGCAATAATTGTGGTATGGAAGAAGCCATGAAAGCGTTACTGGCACAGACAAATGAGAAGAGTGAGAGTGAAGACTATGTGTTTACTGCCATGGTATGATAGAGAACAAATGTAGAAAAAGAGATTTTATTACAAATGAGGCAAGCATAGGTTGTGAAGGAGGAATGATGTGTAATGATTTTGATGGATGAGAGGACTTATATAAGGCTGATGGTTTACATTTGAATTGATTTGGAGTTAGGCATATTGAGAAAGTGTTGTTCATTAAGAGGTTGGAGATGTAGAGTCGGAGAAATAGGAGTTTTTTAGGGGTTGCCAATAACAAGCTTGAGTGCAGGCAACCATGATGTGAGTAAGTGGAATAATGATCAAATGATGCTGAATGATAGGTATAGGTTGGCAGCCAAAGGAGCTACTGCTGTTTATGCATATTAATACCAGAAGCATTGAGAACAAAGAGGAGGAGTTTTTGGTATTTGATTAGTTCATCTTCACCAAAGGTTATAAGCATTAGTGAGACTTGGTTGATGGAGAAGGATATGTCATAAGAGTCATAGAAGACATAAGAGATAGAATACAATGGGTATGGTATGGTCAAAGAAAAGAACAGGATTGGGGAAATAGGAGTTTTTTAGAACAGGAATTTTAGAAAGGAATGCAGAAGTGAAGCCAAAATGAGTAGTTCAGCATGAAGATGCTGATGCAGAGGGCAGTATATTTTAGGTCATGTGATGCGAGATATAGGTCAACAGGGTGAAATATATATTTGTTGCTGCTGTAGGCTGACAGGGAGGGGGCACTGAGTGCAGGACAAGTAATTATTGTGGTAACTTCAACTATGTGGACATAGATTGGAAGGATGAATCATCAAAGTGAAGGAAGGAAATGGAATCTATATAGCTACTAAGAGATGACTATCTGAGACAACATGTATTAGATGAAACATTGAGGTTTAAGAGTACTCAGATCATAGCCTCAGAGAACTTAGCAATAACCAATGTAACTACACTGCCTCCATTTTTGGGAAGCACTCATTTGGTTTTGACCTGGGAGAGTGACAGGCATACAAAATTTTCTGTTAAATAGGGATATATGTGGAATTACAAAGCAGGTGATTATGGTAAACTGAGGGATCAGCTTAGAGCAGAAGCAAGGCAATAAGAATTTGGAGAGGAGACAGAAAAGTGTTAGCAGCACACAGATGATGGTCCAGGAGTGTTTGAAGAAAGTAGTATCGGACTTTACCTAGAGTCAGTAGGATAAATCAGGTAGGATTTTGGTGGATAAATAGCATCATTAAGCAGGAGTTTTATTATTATTATGGGCTACTCCATGGAGCTCTTAGATTTGTCAAGGGAGGCTCTAAACATCATGCCAAGGATCCAACATTTGTACTGCCATACTTTGCTTTGAACTCATTCACAGTAATCGTACCCCCACAGCAGCTCAGGCAACCTATTTCACTCATTCACCACACTCCAAGCAAAAAATCTAGTCCTGACACCCTTGCTAACTACACTCTTGCTCAGTTTCAGGATGGGCCCTAGTTCTTCCTCCACCAGTCCTGTTCTGAAAATGTTCTTCTGTATAATCTTGTAAGAATCCTTCAGTAATTTGTCTTCTCAATGTCCTGATGAGCTGCTTTAGCCACTTCTGCAATATGCCCTCTGAACTTTAACCACTAGCATCCCCAAATTTCTGGCTTCATCAATTTCTTGCAGTACAGTTCCATCAATGTGGTACACAGCTGGTAATCTTTTCAAACCTTACACTTTGCCACCTTAAATTGACATCTATTATCCTTTGCCCTGATCACTAGTCTATCCAAATCATCCTGCAAAATTTTAACATCTGTATTAATTATTGCTCTTTCTTTTGCATAATAAGCAAACAACTGAATAGTTCAAAACAAAAATTGTTGTGCCAGCAGCACCCAGGGTTCCCAGGTTATCACCCTCGCATGTACTAACTGGGCTCAGTTTTGCTTAACTTCAGTGATCAGATGAGAACTGGTACTTTCAAACCAATTTGGCACAGGGAATGTAAAGAAAGAAGTGATTTGCAAGTCATGAGCAGTACAAGACACGGGAAAGAGGGTTTGACTAGTGTGATAAGGGAGGCAAAAACAAATTATGACAGGAGGCTAGCTGAGCAGATCAAAAACTATCTTCCTTTGCTGTGTGGTGAGTAAAAGGAAAATGACTATGGAAGGATAACTTTAAGAATGGCTGATGGTTTGCAGGTAACAGAAGCATAAGAAATAGTTAAGTGTGACTGAGTGATCATTTTGCAAAGATGCATGTACCATCCAGGCGAGATACTGCATTGTCAGATGTGACGTTTACTGATGTGAGAATAGTTGGAGAAATTAATTGGAAGTCCTTAGGATATCACACAATCTTAATGCTAATATATGCCAATGGCTTTAGGTGAGATATCAACCCATGTATTATGACATTGTGTAAGGGAATTGGAATCTCTTCTGATTAAGTGTTTAATGTAACTCTAATATCTGCTAAGGTGCCAAGGGATTGGAAAGAGAGCAACATTGTACCATTGCATAAAGCAGCCTCCAAGACAGAGGTAGCAAAGTACACAGACCAGTCAGCATTTTAGGAATGGTGGTTAAATTATTTTAGAATATGCTCACTTTTTTAATAATAAATTTACTGTGGAGTTGGATAAGTGAAATTGCTATACAAGAAATAATATTGGTGGACTTTGCAAAGTATTTGATAAGATTGGAGCTCTATAAACTGGGGCACAATGGGAGTTGGATATAAATCTGATGATTATGGATGAGAAGTGGCTGATAGATATGAGAGTAGTATATGGGGGAATTGATTCCAGGTAAAGATTAGTGACTAATGGCCCTGTATTTGGACAGCTGTACTGACAAAAGTACTGCAGGCCTTGTATTTGGACAGCTGTTATTTAATTTGTACATCAGTGATATAAAACTTGATTTAAGAGAAAATATCTAGGTATTTGCTGATGATGCAAAACAGTGAAGAGCAAGAACAATAGTCAATGAAGATGACATGGAAATTCTGCATGATCAAAAACTGAGCTTAAAGGCTGTTAATATGAGCAAAGGGTAAGGTAATACACTTTGGAAAGAAGAGATCACAAGCTACTTACTACTTTAATGGAACTGAATTACAGGAAATTGATGATGATGACTCATGAAGCAAACAACCATCTAATCCTCACAGTGATAACAACACTGTTACATAATTCCAGGGATGACCCATTGCACTCTCACTTCCTGTCATACATTGAAAAAAATTTGTGTCAATCCCATTTGGGGAAGTGATGTGGACAGCTGAAGTTTATAGCACATATTACAAAGATTGCCAGTATAGCTAATCAGATTACTTGAATCTTGAAGAACCCACTTACTTGTAGAAAGAGATAGGGGAGTTGTTATTCCACTTTGTAAAGCTTTAATGAGGCAACATCTGATTGTCTGGATATCTTGGAGATGAGAAGATGATGGGGAGGATTCTAAAATAAGTACATAAAATTGTGACAGGTCTGTGAAATATTTTCTTTGAGGACAGATTGAACATCTATGGTTTACAAAGAGAAATTGATAAGCAGAAAATAAGGTATATGGGATTAACAGAATTTTTTCAATGTATGATGGGAAGCAAGAGTGCAATGGGTCATTCCCGAAATTATGTAAGAGTGTGAGGATTAGATGGTTGTTCGCTTCATGAGTTTTGAATGATTATAATGGGATGTCAGAGATGTTGCAAGTTCTTTATTGGAGAATGAGTTCAAGGAGAAGTATGATAGGCAAGAAGACTCAACATCAACGGTTGATGTTGAGTCTCCCATTAGCCTCCCATGATGATGAGTCATTGACTCCACCGAGATGCCGAAGAAAATAATTTTTGAGAGAAGTTTGTTTTTAAATGCAGATACTATATCTGAGTTTATTGTCGTGATAGTTTTTTAAGAGATGAAGAGAAAAAGAGCAGAGAAAATGCAAAGGAAGCACTATCATGGCCACATTATGGCATGGAGACTGGATACACTCTTTATACATGGAATGTGTATGAATTTATCTACTCCCGGTGAATGTTCCTTTTCTCTTATTCTCTTAAACATGGTCTTCTTCCTGGCATGATCTGATAGAGTAGAGTGCAGCAGGATTATGTACTGGCTGATCAGGAAGTCACCTAAACATGGCTTACCAGGCTCATCCTGTATGCTATCTGGCATCCAACCTGCAGAACTGATTAACTGCTGTACCATCAAACATTTAGGAGGCTTTAGATATTTATCGTGTCCTCAAAGGGTATCATATGTGAGAAAGAATCCCTGCTTTAGGAATCGACTATAGCCTAGATGCCGAACCTATGACACACGTGCCAGAGGTGGCACTTCTGAGAATTTTGCTAGCACGTCAATGACTTATAGATGATATCCTTTTATATGCTTATAAATTATTCAACTTTTTTTTTAATTGTCACAATACATACAAGTTAAATTTTGTTTTACATGAAAGAAACTAACCAACAAACACAAAGCCTACTGTAGGAACAAGGTCCAGCAGCTGAAAAAACTACAGATGTTAAGAACCTCTACCCAATGGCTGAGAGGCATAATGACATGACTCAGATGATATAAAAAATCATGTTTAGTCGCCAAAACTTTTCATTATTTAAAAGCTTATTAATTAACTCAAATTTATTATTTTTAATATTTTTAGCATATGAAAAGTCACCAGCTGCAACTTTTTCAAAGCACGTGGCTTCTAAATATATAATATTAAGAGTAACATGGCGGTCGTATTTGTCATATCTGCCAGGCCTTCTTCCTACAGTGGGCTGTGAACAAATACAATTTTTCTTTGCGTCAGTCAACTCATTGTAGATCAGAGTTTCTCAACTGCTGGACCCTATCATTAATTATACCGGGCCGTGTTCAAGCATTGCCTAATCTATAGAGGTTCTTCTAAAATTTGTCATCTCAGTTTTCTAAGCATTTTTCATGAATAAATATTTTATAGTGGAAATGTTCTGAGGAGAATAATATTCGTGAATGTATTATCAAAAAGCTCACACCCAGAATGCCTAAATAACATCTATGTAGGAAATGTCAGTGACAAAGCCACATATTTTTAAACAGGGAAGTATTCATGAGTAATTGGGAATTTTCAGACATCGAAATCTTTTAACATTTGGAAGTTTGTTCGCTGTCCTGTGGTGAAGTTCTCGAGAGGTTATATGAACTCTGAAAGGAAGTGGAGCTGTTTCTAATTGATAAGAAAAATGGCCTGTCCCACTATTTCCAGGATAAGAAATGGGTAGCCAGGCTGGCATATCTCAACAGTATATTTTCTTACATAAACGAGTGGAATTTAAACTTCAGGGTCCAGATACAACAAAATTTAGTGCTTGGAACAAGATTGAATCGTTCAAAAAGAAACTTAAACTCTGATTTAATATAATTTCAGAAAGAAATAATGAAATGTTTCAGTCATACTCGGATTATATTATAGAAGCAGGTGATTTCTATTCATTCACAGAATTCAGTTTCAGATATTATTGCAGCCCACTGGAAGATATTGTTGTCGTTTGAAAAGTATTATCTTTAGCATGAGGATCCCCAGAGGCAAAATATGTGAATCCCTTTGTTGAACACAAAGAGACAGCCCTTTCCCATGAAGAAACCTTTGAACATATTGAATTATCATCTAACATAGGACTGGAAAGTACTTTTAATTCTATAAGTAATTCGAAATTCTGGATAAGAATGAAAAATGAATATCCAGATTTACATGAAATATCAATGAAATTTCTTACAAAATAAAGATTTATTGTTACATAGACCATATATTTATAACGTACTTAAGCTCTTACAAATTGCCTACCGGTTTTGCTAGTAACTGACTAGCTCAAGGCTTGCAATAGTACAAAAAAAGGTAAATGCAAAAAAGTTTAAAAATACAAAGAACCGTTAGTACCTGTTAGGTAGCTAGGGTGACGCGTTCATGTGACATAACTACTCAGCATCATGAACACGCGTTACATGCAAATGCGTAATATGATTATTTGCGTACTGTAGCTCTGTTGAACTGAGGGAGTTAATTAGATTTTTCCAGGTATCGTTCAGAATGGCCCCTTGATTTCTGTTTAGATTACTTGCTGTACGTAGTACAATTGCCGCTTCTTTAAATACACGATGTCTGTAATCCTCGTCTACGTAGGGCATGGAGACTGTTATTCCAGTCTATAGTGTGGTTCGAAGTTGAAAAGTGATGTGCCAATCCTGAGGTGATCGTTCTGTTGTGATTAACATCGCCTACATGTTCTTTCTGTCTTATTTCCAGGCTTCTCGAAGTCTGTCCAGTGTAGGAAAGGCTGCACGTGCATGGAATATTATACACACCTCGATATTTATAAAATGGCACACTGTCTTTAGGAGATCTTAGGACCTGTCTTATGCTATTTGTTGGTTTAAATACAACCCTGATGTTATGTGTCTTTAACAATCTTGCAATTTTTGTGGAAGTTGAGCCTATAAAGGGGATGACTGCTGTTGAGATTTGCTGGGCGACTGTTCTTTCTTGTTGGTTATCTTTGTATAGAAATTTGTTGATGATGTGTCTAGGATAACCATTTTGTGATAGAGTTGTAGCTATTTGAGACAGTTCTGTTTGAACTTCTTCCTCGTCAGAGATAAATTTTCTAGCTCGATTTCTTAACATGTGGATGATGCTGTGTTTCTGTGACCTATGATGGTTAGAAGAGTAATGTAGATATCTTCCAGTGTCCGTAGGTTTTTTGTAAATCGACAGTTTGATACTGTTTCCTTGTCTTTTTACTAGTAAGTCCAAGAAGTGTAGCTGTTCGTTATTTTCTACTTCTAGAGTAAATTTTATTTTATTGTGGAGTGCATTGATTCTGTTAACAAACATATGTAGGCTTTCTAAGTTGTCTTTCTATATGATGAAGATGTCATCCACATATCTCCACATATAGAAGGTTTAGGAGTAATGCTGGTGAATATTTCATCTTCAAATTTCTCCATGAAAAGGTCTGCACATGGTGGCGACAGAGGGCTGCCCATGGCTAGGCCTTCTAATTGTTTGTATATCTTGTTGTTAACTTTGAAAAAATTTGATTGTAGGCAATGCTTGAACATCTTTGTGATATCTGCAGGAAACAGATCTTTGATAATGTTCATTACTTCTTCTACTGGTACATTCATGAACAAGGACACTACATCTAGGCTGGCCATTATGTCTGTTTGTGTAATTTTTATGTTTTTTAGTTTGTCCACAAAGTGTTGAGAATTTTTTAAGTAGGACTCTGTTTGTCTCATTTTTCCTTTAAGTAAATTCGCTAGGTGCTTAGCCAATAGGTACGTTGGGGTAATATAACGTACTTAAGCTCTTACAAAGAAGGTCTTTTAAAGAGGCGGCAGTTGTACTACATACGAGAAGTAACCTAAACAGAAATCAAGGGTCCATTCTGAACGATACCTGGAAAAATCTAATTAACGCCCTCAGTTCAACAGAGCTACAGTACGCAAATAATCATATTACGCGTTTGCATGTAACGCGTGTTCATGATGCTGAGTAGTTATGTCACGCGAACGTGTCACCCTAGCTACCTAACAGGTAGCTAGGGTGACACATTCTTTGTATTTTTAAACCTTTTTTGCATTTACCTTTTTTTGTACTGTGCAAGCCTTGAGAAAGCTAGTCAGTTACTAGCGAAACCGGTAGGCAATTTGTAAGAGCTTAAGTACGTTATAAATATATGGTCTATGTAACAATAAATCTTTATTTTGTAATACTTTATGACCAAAACATGTACAATTTAAATAGTCTAATGAAACACAAAGTTCGGTGCTTAGAAAAGGAAAAATGCAGAAAGGCCAAGCTATTCAACCACTTAACTTTCCTAAAAAGGTGTAGGGATTTCTCTATCATCCCTAAATTTCTTATAATCAACGGGCATATTAAATCCATACAAGCCAGAAGAATTTACCACAGGGCATCATTGGCACTACTCAGAGAAAGAATCCAACACATCAGGTACGAATTGAATATAAATGATATTAATTGCCGCGAATATTTTGATGACATTTCCAACAGTCTTGATTATACGACCTGGAATTATATAGACCACATGTTAGAACAGAGCTACGAGAAAACTTTCCAGTTCAATAAAGCCAAACAAATTAGAAAATTTAATGAACTGTACAAGAAAAAATACTAGACACACAATGGCCTCCCAGTTAACAAAGTGATCTTCAACCTGTCGAATCACTGCCTTTCGAAACATGAATCGGAGATTCTAAAAAAAGGTTTTAACTTTTCTATCACTCCTAATTACATCCCAAAAATGGACTTTATGTGTGGAATTGAAAAAAGTCTCTACCCACTACCACAAGGTGTAGCCAACGACATTAGATTCAAAAGTGCTATCATCCTAGCAACAGCAAAACAAACACAACTGAATACCACTCCACATGATAGGAAAGCTATTGGGGACTTAAGGAAGAACAAAGAAATAATAATTATGAAAGCAGACAAGGGGAATGCCACCGTTATCCTTAACTCAAAAGACTACATTAAGAAGTTAAACGACTTACTATCTGACAGTTCCACGTACAAAATCCTCACCAGAGATCCTACAACGAAGAACCACAATGAAACAAACTTCCTGATCCATAACATGAATACTTGGCCTGAAGAACTAAAATGAAAACTTAAATCCTCACATCCCATCACTCCTAGACTGTATGGGGCGCCTAAAGTGCATAAAGAAGAAGTGCCACTTCGTCCGATTGTGGATGGCAGGTCCTCCCCAACGTACCTATTGGCTAAGCACCTAGCGAATTTACTTAAAGGAAAAATGAGACAAACAGAATCCTACTTAAAAAATTCTCAACACTTTGTGAACAAACTAAAAAACATAAAAATTACACAAACAGACATAATGGCCAGCCTAGATGTAGTGTCCTTGTTCACGAATGTACCAGTAGAAGAAGTAATGAACATTATCAAAGATCTCTTTCCTGCAGATATCACAAAGATGTTCAAGCATTGCCTACAATCAAATTTTTTCAAAGTTAACAAAGATATTCAAACAATTAGAAGGCCTAGCCATGAGCAGCCCTCTGTCACCACCATGTGCAGACCTTTTCATGGAGAAATTTGAAGATGAAATATTCACCAGCATTACTCCTAAACCTTCTATATGGTGGAGATATGTGGATGACATCTTCATCATATGGAAAGACAACTTAGAAAGCCTACATATGTTTGTTAACAGAATCAATGCACTCCACAATAAAATAAAATTTACTCTAGAAGTAGAAAATAACGAACAGCTACACTTCTTGGACTTACTAGTAAAAAGACAAGGAAACAGTATCAAACTGTCGATTTACAAAAAACCTACGGACACTGGAAGATATCTACATTACTCTTCTAACCATCATAGGTCACAGAAACACAGCATCATCCACATGTTAAGAAATCGAGCTAGAAAATTTATCTCTGACGAGGAAGAAGTTCAAACAGAACTGTCTCAAATAGCTACAACTCTATCACAAAATGGTTATCTTAGACACATCATCAACAAATTTCTATACAAAGATAACCAACAAGAAAGAACAGTTGCCCAGCAAATCTCAACAGCAGTCATCCCCTTTATAGGTTCAACTTCCACAAAAATTGCAAGATTGTTAAAGACACATAACATCAGGGTTGTATTTAAACCAACAAGTTAAACGACTTACTATCTGACAGTTCCACGTACAAAATCCTCACCAGTTCCACGTACAAAATCCTCACGTACAAAATCCTCTCCGAAGATCTATTTGTTGGTTTAAATACAACCCTGATGTATTTAAACCAACCTAAGATCTCCTAAAGACAGTGTGCCATTTTATAAATATCGAGGTGTGTATAATATTCCATGCACGTGCGGCCTTTCCTACATTGGACAGACTTCGAGAAGCCTGGAAATAAGACAGAAAGAACATGTGGGCGATGTTAATCACAACAGAACGATCACCTCAGGATTGGCACATCACTTTTCAACTTCGAACCACACTATAGACTGGAATAACAGCTCCATGCCCTACGTAGACGAGGATTACAGACATCGTGTATTTAAAGAAGCGGCAATTGTACTACGTACAGCAAGTAACCTAAACAGAAATCAAGGGGCCATTCTGAACGATACCTGGAAAAATCTAATTAACTCCCTCAGTTCAACAGAGCTACAGTAAGCAAATAATCATATTACTCATTTGCATGTAACGCGTGTTCATGATGCTGAGTAGTTATGTCACGCGAACGTGTCACCCTAGCTACCTAACAGGTACTAACAGTTCTTTGTATTTTTAAACCTTTTTTGCATTTACCTTTTTTTGTACTATGTAAGCCTTGAGAAAGCTAGTCAGTTACTAGCGAAACCGGTAGGCAATTTGTAAGAGCTTAAGTACGTTATAAATATATGGTCTATGTAACAATAAATCTTTATTTTGTAATACTTTATGAACAAAACATGTACAAATGAAATTTCTTCTTTCTTTTTCCACTACATATCTTTATGAAACTACGTTTTCTGTCATGACTGTACTTATAACGAAACAGAGGAACCTCCTGCAACTTTCTGACTGCCTCCGTTTTGCTATCACTTCAATTAATCCCAGAATTAATAAACGGACAGAAAACAGCAACAAAAGTATCACTAGCCTAATGAAACTTTCAAAAACTCAGTTGTAGTAAAAAAACTAAGTTAACTTTTTAAATAACTTATAATTGCTGTGTTAAAGTGCTGCGTTTTTAAATTCAGAATATTAATTAGTGTTGGAACTAGTGTTTAGAATTGAGAGATTCATACATTTTTATTTATTAAATTACATACTTTGCCTATATACATATTTGGCATGTGTATGTGATAATACAGTATTTATTCGAATATTATTCTCACTTTTTTCTCCATAATTAAAGCTAAAAATTTGTGGTGAGAGATATATGCAGGGATTTTCGGAAACCTAAACATCGTCATCTTCTTCCCCGTTATTTCAAGCAAAAATTACCAGTAATTTACAAGACTTGAAATACATAATGAACAATCCTTCATCAATGACCAATGAGAAGTGAAAGCATAGCCCGAAACAGACAGTAGGCCAGAAAAAATAAAGCAGTAATGAAGACATGCATATGATTGGTTCGGTATTAACAAAAGATCACATTACCCAAATACAAGGCAGCTGACAGTTGTCGAGTTGAAATACTAATTCTCTTCAACCGAATTCCATAACATCTGAAACTGTCATAACAACATTCACTATATATTTCTTAGTTTTAACATATTCACGACAGGGTGTTGTTTATCGTTCTGATGGAACTTCTCATTACCGGGGGCTCAATTCACACAAAGTTCCAACCCTTGGTTGAATTTTATTGCTGCTTGTTTGCATTTGAGCTGGCAGGCAAACTCAACACGTATGGCATGTTTCAATTCGTGGTAGAATTTTATTTGAAGTTAACCTTTGTAATCCGTCATAATGACATTGAGAATTTCGAAGGTAATAAAACAAAAACTTATTTCGTGTAATTGAAAAATTGGACAGTAGTTGTTAGTTAGATACTGTGTTTCCGGTGCAATATATGGTTTTGCTTGAGTCTATACAGCATAGTTCCTGTGATAGACAACATGTGATTCATTAGTTAGTGCTGTTTTTATTCCAGCTGTCTCTCTAATTGCACTTTTGTTTGAAAATTATATGACACAGACTGCAAAAGCCTCTGTACCTTATTCAGGGATGAATAAAACTACTTGTTTTTCCTGCATCTGCAGTATAATGGCTGTTGGGGAGGGTGTGTTGTTAACTGCCAGGAGCGAGTTACTATCACTTCGACGAGAACATGTTTAAGCATTTTTCGTGTGCGAGGTATATGCAAAATTTTTAAATTTCTTCTTTCGTAAAGTAAAATCAGGGGTGTGAGTTATACGCGAGAGCAAGTTATATTCCAGTAAATACGGTAAGCATTTTGCTGACAAGTTGACATCCTTATGCTGTTTTCCCCTGCTCAGCTGACTTCTGTGGTGAGTTACAATGCATAAATATTTTTCTCACTACCGTTTTTTTTTCTTTTTTTTTTTTCAAACCAACATCATTAAAATCAGTTTAATAATACAATAATAAATTTTACACTGAATAATATTATAAATTTTTGGTGATCAGAATGGATATATCAATGAAAATTAGTTAAATTAGTCAAATTAATTAAATGATGTTGGCCTGAGGAAACTACAATATGCTACAAGATTTCATTAGTCCAGTGATCGGTAACTAATTTAAACGTACTCTTATATTTTTCAACATGCCACACCATATACATCAGTGTACTAATACTTTTTATGACTATGCCATAATTAATTATTAATACTTATGTCAGTTTAATGTATGACCTTTAAAAAAAATTGGAAAAGTATTTGAGTAAGTTTGATGAGATCGGGCCACCTCTTATAGAGAAGGAATTGAGAGCCACTGATCCTTAGGATTCCCGGACTCTTCCCCTCTCTAATCGCACGTGCGTTCATTATGCATTTCATGTCACGTGATTTTTTTTGAAACTATAAAAAATGCATTGATTTCAGTTTTGAATTATTTTGTTCCAGTTCTACTTAACATGGCTGGTGAAAATAAAAAACGAAAATTATCACGATCAAGCAGCAAAGAGTTCCAAAGTTTGTGGACTGAAGAGTATTGCATGATTAACAAAGACAGTAAAGCAATATGTGTTTTATGTTCCGGGACAGTTGTATGCAGAACATCATCAGTAAAACAGCATTATGAGACAAACCATAAATCTCTCCTTGAGACAAACAAGGATGAACAGAAAGAATTTATTGCTTGGGTAATTAAAAATAGAAATATTCAGTCTACAACCCCAGTGAAATTTATCGGTAGTCATTCAAATATAACTGCTGCTAGTTTTTTTGCCTCAAACGTAATTGCCAAACATGGGAAACCTTTTTAGTGATGGGGAATATATAAAATATGCATGGTTAAAATGCATACCAGTTCTCTTTGAAGATTTTAGATTTTTGAATTATTATTCCAAGATATGCCTTTGGCTAGAAACACGGTGAAAGATAGAATCTTGGAAATAGCTAAAAATATAGCTCATCAGCAAAAAATAGATATAAAATCTTCTGGTTTGATTTCTCTTTGTCTTGACGAGATCGAATTATGAGCTGATCCAATTATGTCAGTACTGACATAATTGGATCAGCTCATTTAGCAATTTTTATTCGTTATTGTGTTGGGAATAATATCAAAGAAGAATTGATTAGTTCAACATCATTAGCAACAACAACAAAAGGAATAGATATTTGCAACGCAGTTGTAAATGTACTTGCTGAAAGTGATATAGATCGCTCTCCAAAATTGTATCAGTAACTACTGATGGTGCTCGCAGTATGACTGGAGAGGAAAATAATTTTGTCAATTTATTTACCGAACATATTGGACATTCACTTCTGGGTTTTAATTGCATTATACATCAGCAAGTTTTATGCTCAAAGGCTAGTTTCAAGCCACTGGAAGATATTATGAGCTTTGTAGCAAAATTGGTCAATTTTATTCGGCACATGCTTTAAATAAACGAAAATTTATAGAATTATTAAGTGAGGTAAATTCAGTGTACAATGGTTTACTTCTGTACAACAATGTCCGATGGTTAAGTTGTGGGAAAGTTCTTCCAAGATTTGGTGAATGTTTATTTTTTTTTTTACATAATGAGAAAATCATTGAAAAACACAATAAATTAATGAACATGGAATTAATTAATGTTTTTTTTACTGATCTGTGTTTACATTTAAATGAATTAAATTAAACTGCAAGGAATTAACAAGACAGTTATTTCCATGTTTGATTTAATCAAAGCATTTGAAGTTAAATTACAAATTTTCAATCGTGACGTTATTTCCAATAACATCCAATATTTTGCTCATCTTCTTGGCTTCCCTTATTAGGCAATTGTTTGCCTGTAACGTTTCCAAGGATTTAAAAAGTCCTCTGCCCATTTCCTCCTGGGTCTTCCTCTTGATCTGTGTCTCTTTGGTTTATATTTCCAGGCAGTATTTGGCCAACTGTCCTCATTCATTCTTTCTATGTGTTTTTTCCAGCTCATTCTATAGTTTGTGATGTTGTCTGTTATGTTAATTATGGATAACTGTTTTCTTATTTCTTTGTTTCTTATCTTGTCTCTTCTTTTATAGCCTGCAAGTGGTCTTAGGAATTTCATTTCTGCAGCTTCCACTTGTCTTTTATCTTGTTCTCCTCAAGTCCATGTTTCACTGCCATATTTCAGAATTGGTTTGGCTATTATTTTATATAGTTTATTTGGGTTGTTCTGGACATCTGTTTATTGAAATGTCTGTTCAAAGTTCCAATGACTGCTAGGAATTTTTGCCTTTTATATGCAATGTCGATTTCTCCAATGGAGCTTATGTAATTTGCTAGATATTTAAATTTGTTCACTTGTTCTATTACTTTCTTGTGGATGACTGCATCTTTTAATTTCTTTACTATGAAATGCTATTGATTTTGATTTATTTAATGAGATCTTCATGTCATACTATTCTATTATTTTGTTCAATACGTGTAGATTTTTCTGTAATTGGTCTTCATTTTCAGCAAAAATAACTTGATTGTCAGCATACAATAGGCTGGTTAATTCTTTATTTCCTATTTTAATTCCTATGATTTTGTTTTCCCTCCATTCTCTTTAAATGTTTTCAATATATATATATATTGAAGAGCATTGGTGATAATCCACTTCCTTGAATGAGACCTTTATTGGTTTTAATTTTTTGGTTGTTTCATTATTAATTTTAATTTTAGCTTTCTTCCATTATATTTGCTATTGATTTTGTGGTTTGAGGCGGAGCTTTCAGTTCTTTCAGTATATTGATTAATATTGTTCTGTTGATTTGATCATATGTTTTCTCATAATCTAAGAAGGCCATATATGTTGGCAGGTTAAATTGTATTCTTTTTTCTATAATTTGTTTAATGTGGGATCTGTGTAAGATCTTCCTTTCTTAAAGCCGCACTGTTCTTCTCCAAAAATTTCCTCAGCCCATGGCGTTAATTTACTTTTAATTATATTTAGATATATTTTATAGCATGTATTTAATAAGGATATTCCTCTGTAGTTTCTGCAACCCTTTCTGTTTCCTTTTTTGAATATGTTTATGACTAGTGTTGCCAAATGAAAATTACTAAACACAGCTAAATCTTAAAAAAAAAAAAAAAAAAAAAAAGCTAAAAAAGGAGTTAAAATTTTAAAAGTAGTAGCTGATACTTTTAAGTTACTTACTTTATTCAAGTTGAAGTGATACTTGCATATAAGTGGCTAAATACATCTTCCATGTGGTCTTCTGTGCTTAATTCACCCATGTTTTCATTTAGATTTTCAGCTTTATTATATGTGGTCATTGTTCCAATATTACTCAGTGTAGATGCTGGTAAATGATAGTCTGTAGCACTTGTTGTTACTCCTCAGGCCATACTTGACTGACAAAATAGCTGTCAGCATTGGCAACTCCATCTTGTTTCTTAATTTAGTTTTAACTACATTCATGGAACTAAAAATTCGTTCAATTTCCGCATTAGAATTTGGCAGTATTAATAAATTTGAGAACTTTTATTGTTAAAAGACTATAAGATTTAATGATTACAAATACAAAGAGCCAACAAGTTTCACTAGCCACTGTCTAGCATTTTCAAGGCTGTACTAGTGTGAAAACAAATGCATCAAGTTACATGAAAACATACACTGTTAGGCCGTTACATTTGATAATTCGTGTTTGATGGCGTGCATGCGTTCGAATGCTTCAGTCAGTCAGAATCTGGTACATGACCACATGTTGTGTAGTTTTTCGTATATTGTAATTCTGTTGAGCTGAGAGAATCGATGAGATATTTCCATATGTCTTTAAGAATAGCACCTTGATTTCTATTTAAATTATTGCCTGTGCGTAGCACCACTGCTGCTTCTTTGAAAGTTCTGTGTCTGTAGTCATTCTCGATGTAAGGCATAGACCTGTTTTTCCATTCTATAACGTGATTTAATGTTGAGAAATGATGAGCTATACCAGATGTGATGATTCTATTGTGATTGACATCCCCCACATGTTCCTTACTGGTGTGAAAAAAAAAATGTGGAGGATGTCAATCACAATAGAATCATCACATCTGATTGACATCCCCCACATGTTCCTTACTGGTGTGAAAAAAAAAATGTGGAGGATGTCAATCACAATAGAATCATCACATCTGGTTTAGCTCATCATTTCTCAACATCAAATCACGTTATTGATTGGAAAAACAGTTCTATGCCTTACATCGAGAATGACAACAGATACATTTGAACTTTAAAAGAAGCAGCTGTGGTATTACGCACAGGCAATAATTTAAATAGAAATCAAGGTGCTATTCTTAAAGACATATGAAAATATCTCATCAATTCTCTCAGCTCAACAGAACTACAATACGCAAAAAACTACACAATACGTGGTCATGTACCCGATTCTGACTGAAGCCTTCGAATGCATGCACACCATCAAACATGAATTATCAAATGTAACGGCCTAACAGTTACTAAAGTGTATGTTTTCATGTAACTTGATGCATTTGTTTTCACACCAGTACAGCGTTGAAAATGCTAGACAGTGGCTAGTGAAACTTGTTAGCTTTTTGTATTTGTAATCAGTAAATCTTATGGTCTTTTAACAATAAAAGCTCTCAGTTTTAACAGCTTAGACCAAAAATGAACATTAATAAATTTATTGCACACTGAGCAATTTCTTTAAATTGATTCATTCCAGATGCATCTTTATATTCTTGTACTTCAGTCCGGAATAGCTCAGTGTTTTCTATATTTGTCCATTTATTTAAGTGGATAGTATTGTTCTGGTATTCAGCAGCAGCAACATCTTTTTCTGTTTTCAGCATTATTTCTAAGATGGGAGTAATAACAGGTTCTTTTATATGTTTTAGGGTACTGTCAACAGAAAAAGAAGACATCATTCTTAAAATATTCAAGTTTTTAGGCAACCTTTGCTTAAGCTGTTTGAAGAGACCAAGAAGAAACTATCTTGCTCTACTTCTAAGATTTCGCTCATCATTTTACGTTATTTTCTTTTGTATCATTAACTCTGAAATTTTTCTTTCAAATCTGTAACCAAGATTTGGATTGGGATCCAAATAGTCATCAATCTCTGACTCTAGAGGGTCGACTGTGGATGATGGTAACAGTGACATATTAGCAATAGAGCGAATCGAACAAGAAAGGTCTTCAAATAATCTCATCTTATCTGCACTGTTAGATTCGAAAATTTTGTTAACTTTCTGAACTTGAACTAGAACAGGACAAAAATAAAAGGTACAACAGATTCCTTTCATCTTTGTACATATCCCACAAAATTTGAACTTTGTAATATTTCTCAGTCATACTCATGACTTCGAAGTGAATTTTTAATTCCAACCACTGGCTGAGAATTCCGTCTATTGCAGGTTCATTGGAGAACCACCTTGTTGCACAATTGCTTATATTTTCAGAGGAGCATCATTTTCATTGATAGTTTGACACAGCTCTTTATATGCTTCTTGTCTTGAAGAAGAATGTGAAAACCACTTATACGTTTCGGCAACTAAAAATTCTAATTTTGGAGAGATTCTGCACAAGTGTGAGACATTGCCAGTTGTCATGAATGGCATACACATCTAATTAAAATTAAAGAGGGAATATATGCCTTCAGCTGTTCATAAACGCCATTATTGACACCAACCATAATACTGTTGTTTTCTGTACCAATTGCAATGATATTTTTAATGTCTAGTTTCTTAGTCAAGAGCTCTTTTTTCCATGCAGCCACATACCACTAGCGTCACACTTTTCTAGAACCACCATGCTCATAAATGTATGCATAATTTTGTTGAATTTCTTGCTATAATAAATGATGGCCATTCCTGAAATGTTATTCACTGTGATATCATTCGATTCGTTTATTAGCAAGCTGAAATTTTCATCTCCAATGTCCGCAATTAGATCTTCTTCAAAATGCTCAGTTTGAATATTCTTTACAATTGCAGAGCACTTAGTTTGGTGCATTTTTACCTTTGGCATAATTTGACTGTCTGGGATGATATTTTTGCAAAGATCTACTAGATGATCGCAACTGTTGAATGATGAGTGACAACAAAGAAATAATGCTAACCTATCTTCAAAGTTCGCAGTCTCATGAGACTTTTTCACAAGCATATTTGTAATAGGAACAGCCTTATATGGAACTGCAGCAAGATGTTTCTTAGTTTCGCTATGCTTTGCAAGCTGACAATATTTAGCAGCTATATCTCATCTGCAAAACTTACAGTGGCCTTTTGTAGCATCACCAGGAACTTCAGACAACCATTTACTAAACATTTCCATTTGCAACCACTCCCTCCTAAATTTTTGTTTGTAAGCTATATTTTTCTTTTTGCTCATTTTTGAAGAAAGTATACAACTCTTTACTGCAACGAATTACAGTCGGTCTTTGAAAACTTCCCACTTGCTATCATAACTACCAACCAGAACACTGTGCAAAGACTAACTTGTAGCAGTGCTATCAACTTTAAGGTGACAAAATGGCAGACTGTTGGGCCACGTGACTGACTGACATCATGCGTTTGAAACATGTACGATGCTCACACCAAATGTACAATACAATTCCTTATCAAATGCGAACATCTGGAAAAGTTTTAAAACAATTTCTTTAACAGTCATCATCTGGTAGCATCCTCTAGCAAGAGGGTTGAAGCAGATGAGCAGCTCTTTTCCATTTCTCTCTGTCTGTCGTCTCCGTCATTCTTTAACAGTAAGTTATAAAAACAACTAAAAAGAGCTGAAACTAGTTCTGAAGGAGCTAGGTGCTAGATTAAAATTTTTGGAGCTAGGGAATAAAAAAAGAGAGCTAGATCTAGCTCCAAAAGAGCTAAATTGGCAACACTGTTTGACTATTGCTGTCTTCCATTCTTGTGGGATGTTTCCTTCTTCCCATATTCTGTTTAGGAATTTAATTAATCGTAATTGAAATGGTTTAGAGCTGTATTTGTATAGTTCTGAATTTATTCCATCTTCCATCTGTAGCTTTTCTATTTTTTAGTTTTTCCAATATTTTCTTTAGATCATTTAACTCAGTGCTTCCCAAACTTATGCATTTGATAAGGAATTGTATTGTACATTTGGTGTGAGCATCGTACATGTTTCAAACGCATGATGTCAGTCAGTCACGTGGCCCAACAGTCTGATATTTCACTGCTCCATCAAAAAAATAATATTTCACTGCTCCATCAAAAAAATAATTATAATATAGACATATATTATTGTAATATTTATTGTATTTATATCAAGATTTTGCATTTGTAATTTTTTCTGTGATTCTTATCAATACTTTCGAAATGAAACTTATATGAATAAGCATATATTTACTAATATTCATTAATCGGCAAAATATACAAGAAACAATTTGTGAACCAACACCAGTGTGTGATTTTTTCCATTAAAATATAAAAAAGAACAAAAAAGAAATAATAAAAATTAAATACGTTTCTTTTAAGATTAAAAAAAATCTACTTAGGCTTAAAACATTTTAAATTTGTTTTTATTATTTCATGTCCCCCCTCAACAAAACTTACGGCCCACAGTTTGGGAAGCACTGATTTAACTGTATTGGTTCTTCATTTGTTTCTTGATATATTACTTGTTTTATTTCAATTTGATTATTATTGTTTAGAAACTGGATGTAGTGATTGGTCCATTCTTTTGTGGAGGGGGGGGGGGGCTTCTAATTGTAGATTATCCTTTGTTTCTTGAGTCATTTATTTTATGATTTTATAGCTCTTTAGTTCAGGCATTTATGTCATGCTCTAATCTTGATACAAATTTTTCCCAGTCTTGTCTTCTGATTTTCCTGGTTTCTCTTCTTGTTATTGCTCTGATTCTTTTATATTCTATTTCATTTCCTATGGTTTTGTTATTTAACCATTTAAGGTAGATTTCTTTTTTCTTTCTTATTAAATATTCTATTTCTGGGTTCCAGGTTCTTAGTTCTTTCCTTTTCCTTTGCAGTTTTGTTTTTAATGTTTTGCCATTCATTTTCTATATCTGTATCTTCATTTATTTTCTTTGTATGATTTGTAAATCTTGGATATAGTTCTCTGATACTGTCTTGCCGTAACAGTTCTATCTTAAATTGGTCATGTTTTTGTTTTTGTGTTCTTGTATTGTTTCTATTTGTCAGGAAGGCAGGTAAGTAGGGAGAACACAGAGAGAAAGTGTTAGAGGAGAAAGTGAGGGATTAATGTGAGCAATCGAGGAACAGGGTGGTAAGAGGTGTAATGTATGGGAACTCAATGATCCATGGTGTGCAAGATAGGAAGCGTGGGGAGTGTTTGCCTGGAGGAATGATAGAAAGTGTGGCTGTGGCAATTAAGAGGGGTGAAAGGGTGGATGAGATGATTGTAATGGTAGGAACAAATGACTTGAGAGGTAATGTAAATTGGGTGGTGATAGATATGAGATTCTTGCTTGAGGTTGTACGAAAGAAGATGCAGATAATGTGCATGTTGCCCAGGTATGAGAGTGATGAGCTGAGCAGAATAGCAGTAATATTGAATAACATAATAGCTAGAATATGTCAGAAGAGAGGATTGAAATATGTGGATTCTTGGAGGGTGTTTGAGGACAGAAAAGAATTGTATGCGAGAGACCGCTTGCATATGAATGAGAAAGGACGTAGTCATCTGGAGAGATTGCTGTTCTGAACGATTCGGTGTGTCAATACAGGGAAACTAGAATACCCAGGTTGGATGGTAGCAGGGGTAGCCTCTTGTGGGAATGGGTACTTGGGAGAACGGGGACGACATCATGTAACGCTGAGCCCAGCAGAGTCTAGAGGGGATAATGCTGGGTATAGAAACAGTGGCATTTTTATACTTTATACTAATGCCAGGAGTATCCGGAATAAAGGAGAGGAATTGGTATAGTTGATAGCATCAGCCTGGCCAAAGATTATTGGGATCACCAAGACATGGTTGACAGAAGAGGATATAATAACAGGAATAGAAGCAGCAGGGTACAGCGTTTTTCGGCAGGATAGAAAGGGAAAGCGTGGTGGTGGAGTGCTGCTTATGATAAGTGACGACTTATGTCCTCTAAGAGTGGAGGCTTTGGAAGGCAGTGACACTAATGGTTTTGAAAGCATATGGTGTGAGGTAGAGATAGGCATGACGGGATATTAAATGGGGTGTTGCTACAAACCAAGGAGCACTGAGGATGGGCACCAGGAGATGTTTAAACAGTTGAGCTTGGCAAGTGCAAGAAGAATGATTGTTATGGGAGATTTTAACTACAGAAATATAAATTGGGGGAGAGGAAGATGCATGTAGCAATAAGGGAATGGAATTTCTAGAATTCTTGAGCGACAAATATCTTAGGCAACATGTAATAGAGGGAACAAGAGTTTTGGATTTGGACATAGCATCAGAAGAGTTGATAATAACTGAGATGACATCTCTCCCACCAGTTGGAGAGAGTGACCATGTGGTTTTGACTTGGAAGATGAATAGACATGCAGGAGTATCAAAGAGACGGAAACATATGTGGAATTATAAGGCAGGTGATTATAATAGTCTTAGATATCAACTTGGGGAAGTTTCATGGAGGGAGGAATTGGAAGGCTGTAATAGCATTAGTGCTTGGGAAATTGTGAAGGAATATTTGTTAGCAGCAAGAGTAAGCTGTATTCCACAAGTGAAGAAGAGGACACAATTTGGTGTAAAGTGGATGACAAACAATATTAAACAGGAACTGCATGTGAAAAAGAGGCTATGGAAGAAATATAAGGAGACAGGTGAAGACCAGATGCATGAAGAATATAAGACACAGCCCAGGAGAGTGACTAGTATGGTAAGGAAGGCAAAACTGGAATATGAGAAGAGATTGGCCTAAGATCCAAAGAAAATGCTAGGGAATTTTTTAGCTATGTGGCCAGTAGAAGGAGAAATGATTGTGAAAGAATGATATTGTGTGATAAAAATGGGAATAGAGGACATAGTGGAATTGTTCAACGAACACTTTATTGGAGTATTTCATCCTGGAGGAGTAGATTTTAATACTAGAGGGATAGGGCAGGTTCGAGGTTTAGAGGTGCAGGAGGAGAGTGTGTTCCAAATACTGAATACTCTGGATGTCAGTAAAGCTGTGGGACTAGATGGTATTTCACCATGAGTTTTGAGGGAATGTGCAAGAGAACTGACAGCTGCTCTGACCTGGCTTTTCAGTGAAAGTCTGGCTGCGGGAAAGGTGCCCATGGAATGGACGGATGGTATGATAGTGCCATTGCATGAGGGCTGTAGCAGAGTGGAAGTGTCTAATTACAGGCCAGTTTGTGTAATCTGTAGTTGTTAAGATCTTGGAGAAATTAGTGAGGGACTGTATACAGCATTGGGAAGAAGAAGAAGTTAATATTATCTGTGAGAGTCGACATGGATTTGTGATGGGGCGCTTTTGTTTCAGTAATATGCTAGCCTTTTATAATAAAGTTACAAGAACATTACATGAGGAAAACGCATATACTACCATTTTCTTGGATTTAGCGACGGCATTTGACAGGGTGCCACATGATAAGCTGATATTTAAGTTGCAGCACATGGGTTTGGATGTCAGGTTGGATTCAGGATTGGCTGTCCAATAGGTATCAGAGAGTTGTATGGTGGGGCAGTTTCAAGGAGGCAGAAGGTTACAAGTGGGGTCTCACAGGGCTCAGTACTGGGACCCACATTGTTTAACCTTTATATCAATGACATTGTCATTGCAGAGGGATATTCAGTTGTTTGCAGATGATGTGAAGCTGGGGAGGGTTATTAGTAATAGTGCAGATGTGGTAGTCATGAAAGAGGATTTGAATAAGCTAGACAGTTGGGCAAATGAATGGGTATTTCAGTTTAATGCAGCAAAGTGTAAGGTTTTGAGGTTTGGGACACATCGATGGGATGCTGCTTATGGGACACATCTATGGGAGGAGCTATACTGGAGGAAGTAGGGGAGACAAGAGATCTGGGGTCGATAATTGATAGAAACCTGAAATTCAGGGGTCATATTGCAAAGGTGGTGAAGGTAATACAGAGGATTGCTGCAATAATGAGAAGGATGCTGACCTGCAGAGATAAGAGTTCATTCCGTTGTATAAGACCCTGATCAGACCACACTTAGACTATTGTTCTCAGATTTAGTCACCAGGATTTGAAGGGGATAAATTAACTATGGAAGAGGTACAAAGATGGTTTCAGGACTGTACAATGTTACTTATAAGGATCGGCTGAGAGAGTGTGAACTGCAGAGTTTGGTGGATAGAAGGAGGGGTGATTATGATTAAGACTTTTAAACTGTTGAGAGGTGGTTACAGGATTGACACTGGGGAGTTCTTTTTTTTGCTTGGTTGACAGTGGGAAGGAGTGATGACAAGGGACCATCCCTGGAAGTTACAAAAGGAAACTGTGAGCAGGAGGGTGAGGAGTGGTTTCTTTGCATGGAGGGTGGTTGAACCGTGGAATGCATTGCCTGATAAAGTGGTTAGAGCGAGAATGGTCAATGAGTTTAAGGAGTGGTATGATAGACTTTTTGGAGGGACCTCCCAGATGTGTCTTGATAAACTTTTTGTTTACTAGGAAGGATCTCCTGCGATGAGTCTTTTGACTCCATGGAGGCCAGAATAATAATAATAATAATAATAATAATATTTTTCTGGTTTGGGATCATAATAGTACTGATTAATAAATGGTGGTCTGAGTCAATATTGTATACTCTGAAATTTCTTACCAACTTCTTTAGTTTTTCCCTCACTATTATATAGTCAATGATGCTTTTATATCCTCTGGCTTTCCATGTATTGTAACGTCACTGCGCCATTGTATCGTCGCTAGTTCCTCTTTAATTAAAACTTTTCCCTTTTTTCTACCTTCTGTTATTTTTCTTTACTTTAGTTTTATATCTTAAGTCACGTGTACCAGAAATCAGTCCCTGACAAAATTTTAGGATCGACTATGCCAGCCAGTAACTAGTTTACTGGCTGGCATAGTCGATATACTAATAGTCAATACTAAGGTTTACTCTGCTTATTATCTCGATAATTTGATTGAGCATACGGATCACGTGGTGTGCAGTCGTGGCTCCCCTTTCTACCTTGCATAAAATGTCCCACACTTACACGTGGCCGAACTTTTCTAAGTGGTAATTCAGTCTCAAACAACAGAACTCACAAGCTTTGATTTAAAAGAATACATTTAATTGAACTAAAAATCATATACAGAAATCATGTAATAACAATATAGAAAATAAGGTCATGAGCAAATACTCATGCTACTGTAATAAACTCACTCAATTCTAAGCGTTAAAATCACTCTCACATATTTCTCAACACACAGGCACATATGATTATATTCCAAGAGCATCAGTTAATCAATCTTATTTCTGTCCTTGTCATTAGTATTAAGTGATACTCTAGTGGTTATGCAAATTTTGGTAATAAAATGTTAGCTAGATACACATGATATGTTCACTCAATTTATCAATTATTATCCTAGTTAAAAACTCTTTGCTGTAAAACTTATACAAGTTATAGGCTTAATATAAAGAACAGTGACTTCACACATTTATTACATATAATGAATCATCTCATAACTGTCCTACTATAGTGTCTCTCTTACACAAAAGTTTAAGCTACAACAGGAAGGGCTTGTCACAGACGATTAGTCCAAAACGGATCAATTAGATGGGTCGAGCAGAGCTATGCTTAAAGTTCTCCTTCATTTCTTTTCCTCTGGTTCTACTCTCTCTCTATGTTCACTGGGCATCTACAGATGCCGTATGGTCACTCCGATGCTCGATGATGTTCCACACCAGGCCTCGCCATGTAGTCCTGTTGTTTGCTTTTCTGGCAGCCTGAACTCTCTGAAGATCAGTCATTCCACACACGCCATCCATCCATCTCATTGATGGTCTACCCCTGCCTCTTTTTTCAGGAACTTTACCTTCTGTTACTGTTCTGAGAAGTCCTCCTTCCATCCTTTGTATGTGTCCAAAATATTTTAACTTTCTTCTGTCAATATCCTTGAGGAGCCTTAAAGTTCTACTAATCTTTTCTAACACCCATTCATTTGTACGCCTTTCAGTATATGATATCCTCAACAGCCTTCTGTAACACAACATCTCAAAAGCAGATATCCGTTTCTTATCTGACTTCTTTAGGTTCCAAGTCTCGCATCCATAAGTCGCTGTTGGAAAAACAACTGCCTCTAAAATCCTCAACTTTGTTCCCATGGAGATAGATCCATCCTTCCAGATTTTAGACAGGTCTCTGATTGTTGTTTTAGCCATTCCTAACCTTTTTCTGACATCTTCTGAACAGCAATTCTTCACATTAATAATGGATCCCAGGTACTCGAACTTGCTGACTTCCTCAATTCTTTCTCCATTAAGATACACTTGTTTCTCAAGAGCTTCTCTGTTTGTTTTTCCTTTGAGAACCATGATCTTTGTCTTGCTAGAATTGAGTTGAAGTCCTCTGTTATTACTGATCTTGTTAACTTTGTCAAAAATTAGTCCTAGTTCTTCCATGTCATTACAAAGGAGTACTGTATCATCAGCGTACCTCAGATTACTGATCAATCTACCTCCTATCGTAATTCCTGTCCTGAGCTCATCCATTGCTTCACGCATGATGTCCTCTGCATATATACTAAATGAGTGAGGAGAAAGTAAACATCCTTGTCTAACTCCTTTTCTAACTTGAAGCCAGTCAGTCAATCCAACGCCTGTTCTTACTGTGGCTTCTTGCTCCTTATACAAGTTGGCTATCAACCTGATAGTGTGTTGAGGAAAACCCATTCTTTTCATTACTTCCCACAGTTTCACATGCTCAACACAGTCAAAAGCTTTAGAGTAGTCTAAGGAGCACATTACCAGAGGGAGTCTGAATTCTTTATATTTTTCTATGATCTGTCTAAGGCAAAGGATCTGATCTCTGGTGCCCCTACCTTTCCTAAAACCTGCTTGTTCCTCGGGCATCTCTGCCTCAACTTTGGCCTCAATCCTATTTAGCATGATCTTTAATAAAATTTTGCTTGCATGAGATATCAAACTAATAGTTCTATAATTCTTGCATGCCTTCTTATCACCTTTCTTGTGTAGTGGTATGAAAACTGACTTCTTCCAGTCTCTAAGCCATGATCCTGTCTCCCATATCCTTGTAATCAATCTATGAAACACTCTTATCCCTCCATCCCCTGTGGCCTTAATTAACTCTGCTGGGATTTCATCTGCACCTGGGGCCTTATTGCTGTTTAGCTTAACTGCTCTTTCAACTTCATGCCTAAGTGGAGGAGGTTCCAAATCAAAATATTCTTGGTGTGAGGACTCCACATTTTCTTTATCCACTATGCTGTACAGTTCCTCACAGTATTCTTTCCATCTGTTTTTGATTTCCAACTCTTCTGTTAGTAATGATCCATTCCTGTCTTTGATGACATTCAATTTAGGCTTAAACTTGTGCTTTAAGTCACGAACTAAATAAAACATCCTTTTATAATTATGCCTTCTCATCTGGAACTCTATTTCTTCACATTTATTAGTATAGAACTTTTCCTTGTGCTGCTTGATGGCCCTTCTGATTTCTCTATGTAATCTCTTGTATTCTTCAGTCCCTGTGTCTCTTTGTTTTTCCAGCCGCCTTCTTTTGATTAAACTTCTGGTTCTACAATACTTGATATATATAAGGTAAAAGATATTCACCTTACCAGCTATTTTCCTTAGTGAAGTGGTTCCTTAACTTCAGTTCCGGGTTTTCCTCAGACGTGGCAAGATTCCCTTGTCGCTCCGCTGTCTATCTCTTTCCTTTCTTCTCAAAGGATCCCGTTCGCCATCCTCACATTGGCAGCAGATTCACCAATGGCTCTGTCTGCTGGTCTCCCGATGTTGTGTCGGACGTCTTGTGCACATCTGGTCCCACAGCAACGTGGAAAGTTGCTGGATACCGGGGACAAGCTTCCTCAGCCCTCATGGCCTTTGAACAGAATCACAGGAAAAATGCAGGAACAAGAGAGTTTGAAGTGCATGCCGCTCCTTATATCTCATCCGCGAGCACCATCCCTTCGTCACTCACTTAGCTATCTCTGATTAGTCAGGTATCGATGATGTCATATCCTTTTCTTGATGCCTCTCTTGACGGAACTGTTATGGCAAGGGTTACCGGATGACTATACGGGTTTTCTGCTGTGTCATTGTGGACTATTACGTAGTGATTTGACCTTCCATTGATTGGTTAACATACGATTCTTATTTGTTCAGAATAATTTTCCCATATTGGGCATGATTCTAAAATAGTATTTGGACTACTTTACAACAATATTATTAATTAAGTTGATATACCTTTTGATTACAATTTATTTATTACTTCTTTTCCCCTCTTGAGAGCATAAGCATGTTTTTATCGTAAGTCACTATTTTTTTATTTTGGGTCTGAAACAAATGGCTGACTGATAGTGGGCCAGTTATTTCTGACACAACAGTATATTTATGCATATCTTTATGTTTAAGGAAGCTGTTGGTGATTTTCAAGTTATTATAGGCCACAAATTTCCTGAGTTTTCTTCCATTGTTATTTATGGTGTTTTTTCCTTGATTACCTATTAAATCTTTAAATGGATTTTATTCAATTCTAGCAGTGAAGTGGCCTGCAATGATTAAGTAATCTTGTTTATTTATGTTTTGAATTACTCTTTGGAGGTTTTTATAGAATTCTTCTGTTTCAGATTTTTTTCCTACTTTAGGTGCACATATTCCTATGATTGTAATAAATTTCTTATTTAAGTCTAGCCGTTATTATTATTCTTTCAGAGATCCAGTTATATGATTCAATTTTGTTTTTCCATTTATTGCTGATCATGATGTCTGTATCCACTTTGGTCTTGTGATTGATGCTTCTTATATTTACTGTTCCGATCCATATCCATTTCATAGTCCTTTTTTTCCATTTCATTATCCGTTTGGGCTGTCCAATATTTTCCAAATACAAAAAAAAAACTCATGAAAAACAGATCAAGTTAAATTGACAAAGTTTTCTACAGTTATTCAATCGATAATAAACGAATTTTCTTCAAGATTTACACAGGTCAGGCAATTTGCAGAGACATTGAAATTTATTTTGCAACCAGACACAACATTAGTGGATAAACTGAGTTTGGGGATTTTCGACTGGCTGAATTTGGAAGATATAGAAATTCAATTGATCGATTTTCAATTCATTTCAATCAATCGATTTTCAATCTATATGGAAACAAAAGTTTGTCGATTTGAGAAATTACTTATAAACAATTGATAATGATCGATTATTGGGCTCAATTAAAAAGAATGCATATAGGAAATAATGAGAACTTTGAATGGCATTCCTGCCACCTTTAGTTGTTTAAAAAAACTAGTGATGACTATATTGTCAATTTTCTCATCTATATATGCTTGTTAGTTATTATTTTCCGAAATCAATTTTATAAGAGACAGTTTAAGAAATAAATTGACTGATGAATCTAGTTCGGCATGTGTATTACTGAAAGTGACAAAATATGAACTTGATATAAAACATTTGGTATCGAATGTACAACAGCAAAAATCATATTAATAAATTGATAGATCGATATTGATATTGATTTGTATACGACGATGTGTATGTCAAATTATGAGTTCATTTTTATGAAATTCTATGTTAATTTTTAAACTTGTCTCAATGAAATTGTGCAATTAATTTTCTATTAATTTTTCCCCTATTAAAAACTGCCCAACACGTCATCAACTCGATAAATATTATTTGTAAATTTTTGGCATGCTCACATAAAAAGGTTCACTACCACTGAACTATAGCATGAGCTTCAGGTCTCAAATAAGCAGCTTTAGGTTTTCATCATCTGATGAATGTTGTCTACCGCTTAGCAGATGTTGCCAGCACTTCCCTCCAATCAGGAATCCTGTGACAGTAGAACTACTCTGTGTTGCCAGATTCCATATGGAGGAAACATGTCACATCTTGAGAAGGCTGGATTGAGCTGACTTGGAGAGGTTGCATATTGTGCATCATCAGTCTGTTAGTTGTCCAAATAATTTATATAGAAATATTCTTCGTTCTACTTTAAAATCATCCCATATCTAAGTTTTGTTTCTCCAAGAAGTGTGCCAAGGCTGTACAATAGAAGAATCAGTTGTATTGTAATTGGCGTTCTTTTGAAATGCCCATCTTTTTTTGTATATACTAAAGCTACCAGTAGTTACAAATATTTCAAATTCAGTCTGCACTGCGGACTGAATTTGAAAGGGCCAATTACAGGAGACTTGAATCATTTTCAAATGCCAGTTTGGTTGACCAAGAGATTAGTATATCTATATTCTAACCAACAGGCTGCAGGTTTGAGAGAGATTAATTTCAACACTTGGTGTGAGACCACTAGCCTGCTTATTGGAAGCCAGATGTGGCTTGAAAAATTTCCACTGTTGGTTTCTGGAGTAAGATTTCTGGACAGTGTAAAAAATACAAAGTATGAGGGTATGTGGAAAAGATAATCACTATAAAAGAACTGACATGTCTTCTTATATATTCTAAAAGAAAAAGAACAAATTATTACAATTTGATGAAACATGGTGGTTAAAGGGTTTTAAATGTACTTTCTTGTGGTTATATCAGTTGCTTTAATATCATTTTTGTTCTAATCGTTTATCAGAACTTTTCAGCCCTCTATCATAAATATAAAATTAATAAAAATAGATAAAAATCCTTAGTACACCCATGGTATGTATACTAAGGTTTACAAAATCCTTCGCTGGTGGAAGTCACCTAGAGTGTGCTGGGGGGGGGGGGGGGGGATAGTCATGCTTTCTGGTTTTATGCCATAGTTGTTTTGCACTTTTGCTCTTCTTCCCTCAAATTTCCCAAATCATTCCCACAGTCTTTAATGACTTAAAAATGAATTTCTTACATCTTAATGGATTTATTTTAACCCTTGATTTTAACTAATTAATTAATCCAGCCTGCATTTTTAAACACAGTATTTTTTTTCACATTTACAAGATATTTACAAATAATTTATTTAATTGATTAATGTACTTTTTTTTGTTTTCACATATAGCAATTTTTGATGCTAAAATAGTTGGACATCAAGTCAAATACTTGGGACTAATGGAAAACTTAAGGGTTCGGCGTGCTGGTTTTGCATACCGTAGACCATATGAAGTCTTTCTAAAAAGATATAAATGTCTTTGTCCAGCAACATGGCCTCGCTATCTGGGTAGTGCAAAAGATGGTGTTTCTGAGTTAGTTAAATACATTGGCTATCAACGTGATGATTATAGGATGGGAAAGTAAGTGTTTAGAATATTATTATTGTTATATGGTATCTCCATGGAGTCCAGAGACTCATTGTGGAATCCAAACCATTATACACACAAAACCTATTATACCTCTCCTTAAAGTCATTCACTGTCAGGGAACTCGCAAATAATTCTGGCGATCCATTCCATTCATTCACCACTCTGTGCAAAAAATCTAATTTGCATACTCCTACTAACCACACCCCCACACAACTGTCATGGATGGCCACTAGTTCTCTATATGTCACATAACAGAAAAATTTCCTTTGTATCAATTTTATAAAACCCATTTAATATCTTAAGTTTATGTCATATCTCCTCTTTTCTGCCTAACAACTAAACTTTATAACCCACACACACACCTTCAACCTATCCTCATAGGGAACATTCCACAGACCTGTTACCAGCTTATTCACTCATATATGAATTCCTCTACCACCTCCTGGTCCCCAAGAAACCCAAGTGACCAAATCTGTGCACAGTAGTCAAGATGTGGCCGAATCATAGCCTTACAGAAAGGGATAATAACTTCCTTATCTTTACTTGTTAGCATGTTTTTCGACATCCAATTAATCCTTTGAGCTGTTTTACCAACTTTTGCAATATGCCCTCTGAACTTCAATTTTCTGTCCATTGTTATCCCCAAGTCCTTAGCCTCATAAATTTCCTGCAGTCTGGTACTGTCAATATGATATGCAACCTTTTCAACCTGAAGTGAATAAGTTTACATTTTGCAACATTAAATTGTCCACAATGCCAATTTATTTAAATCATCCTGCAGGATATCTACATTACTTTTATCAACTGTTGGTCTCCCCAGTTTTACATCAGGAAACAATTGAATTCCCTTTAAATCTTTCCCTATATATCATTGATATACAAATTAAAGAATAGTGACCTTAGTACAGAACCTTAAGATACTCCACTAATCACCCTCGTTCTCCTAGATTCCATTCCACTATATACTACTCTCTGGTGTCTGTCTGGTGCCCCCCCCCCCCCCATCCATCCATCCATGCTACTAGTTTCATATCCATTCCCATTTGCTCCAACTTTTGTAATAGTTTTCCATGCAGTATTTTTTTTATCAGATGTGTGAAATCTGTAAAGGGTAGCTTTGTAAATATTACATCTCTATCCACCCACTGTTGGATTTTACCTTTAACTAACTTTTCCAATACTTCAGCAGTTAGAATTGAAGGAGGTACAGAAAGATGGCTTGATGTTAAGTCAGGCGTGCAACAAGGGTGTACATTATCTCCACTGTTATTTAAATCTATATTGATTTCCTTCATAATGTGATCAATGTTAATTGATATGTTAATTGGGCTGTAGTTTGTTACCTTTGTCTTGGGGCCACATTTATGAAATGGCACTATCTTACCACTCTTTCTTAGCACTCTTTCCACTCCCTAGGAATCCTGCCAGAGCTGAGAGTTGGATTGAATGACTTCATCAGAGGCAATGCCATTTCTCTTGCACATTCACATAGTACACAGCCTGATATTCAATCCAGCCCCATTGCTGTGTTCCCATTTATATTTTTTAATATGCTGAACACCATCTGTTCATCTACCTCAATGTTTATATGCATCTCTGTAATATCAGAAACTGCAAAATCACCACCTAGATGATATGCCTTTGCAAAATGATCACTCAGCAATTCAACTACTTCTTTTCATTTAGTCATCTTCCTACCATGAGCATTGTTTCAAGTCATTTTCCCCTCTTACTTGCTACATAACAAAAAAATTCTTTCGGGTTTACTTTGTCCTGCATAGCCAATTTTCTCTCATAATCTGATTTGGCCTTTTTTACCAAACTGGTTACCCTTTTTGTTTGCCCTTTACACTGCTCATGAGAAGGTTGATCACCTTTTTCTTCATATTCCCTCGTAGTATTTTCTTTTTCTCCAGTTCTTGCTTTATATTTCTACTCATCTACTTAATTCCATCTTGGTTTATCCTCCTGACCTTGGGTATGCAGTCTGATACTTCTCTCAAACAATCTCTGACCACATGCCCTGCACTACTGACATTCTTTCCTTCTAGCCTCTCAAACTATGCCACTGCTCCAAGATCATTCCTAAGTCTGACATAATTTTACTAGCTTTATAGTTGAACATAAACCCTTTCTTCACAGAGAATTCTATTTGTTTGGCAACTTCCCAGAACAAGACTGCATGGTTACCCTCCACAGCTGGAGGAAGAGTGTCCACCTTGGTTATGGATATATCTTCTGATGCTATTATCACATCCAACATTTTCAAAACCCTTGTCCTCTCTATAATATGTTGTTTCATATAATTATCCTAGCAACTAATTTTGCTATGTCCCTTTTCCTCCCTCCAATCTATATGTCCTTGTAGTTAAAGTCTTCCATAATAATTGTTCAGCCTATACTCATTGTGTGCTGATACATGCCATCTACATCTTCCTTTAGATCCCTTGGTCTATAGCAGCACCCAACTTTTGTCTTATTTGCCTCACATCAGACAGCCTCAAATGAACCATTTCACTCAGACCTAATATCCTCTTTAACTTCTAATTTTGTTAGTTGTAATGCTGCAGCTGTAATTCTACAGCTACCATCAGCAATACCCCACTTTCCTGTCCTGTTCCATCTGTCTTCCCTGAAAATACAATGTCCTTTATATTCTATCCCCATTTTCTGTTGACTACATCTCACTGATGTCTATAATTTTTGGCCAAGTTGAGCTGACCAATGCCAAAAATTCCTCTCCCTTATTCCTTATACTTCTTGCATTTGTGTACATGCATTTCATCATCCCTTGTACCCACAATTAGCCTTGTGTAATGTCATTACCAATCCATTCGAATTGAAAACCTGTGAAATCACATTCAGAATTGCATATTCATTTCTATACACTCGTTTATCACAGGAGTGGCCAGACTCACATGCTTGATTGCATCCCTCCCCTAATATCTCTACATTCCCTGGTTTTGCACTTCCAAATTTACAATAAACAACACTTTCTCTAAACTTCTTATTCCAATTAAATATATTTCATTAGGTATATATTAAGTCCATTCTCGTCGTTGCCACTAAACCATCATCATCATCATCAAATTCCTGATATGTATCCTCAAGGGGTGTACAGGATATGATAGTACTGCATGAAAAACTTACACCATTATTAACTTCCTATCTACAATTTTCTTCCAAAACAATATCTTGTGAGAACTAGGATCCAGAGTTGGGTTGACAACAATGGTATAATCTTTGATGGACAGCATGGATTTGCTAAAGGTAGGTCATGTTTTAGTAGTCTACTTACTGATTACAATAAAGTGACTGCTTCCTTGGACAGAGGAGAAGGATACACAGTAATATACTTGGATGCAATACAGAGAAAAAGGTCACTTCTCATAAGAGAAGTGGAAGTAACCAATTTCATGAGGTCTACAAAGACCAGGCAAGGAGGGTGACTTGGTTGGTGAGAGTAGCTAAAGAGAGGTATGAACAGCAGTTAGCTAATGAAGCCAAAAAGAATCCTAGGGAGTTCTTTCGATATGTAGCCATCAAAAGAAAGAATGATTATGGAAGGATGACATTGATTGGAGGAAATGGTATAAAGACAGCTGTTGCAGAATGCGTGGTGGAGATACTTAATGAGCAGTTCATAAAGATCTTTCAATCTTGTGAATGTGACTTCATGGAGAGATTAAGAGCAGTTGATGATGAGGAGGAGAGACTGGCTGTAAGTGAGCAAGAGGTGTTTGGGGAGTTGAGTAAACTAGATGTAAATAAGGCTGTGGGACTTGATAATATATCACCACGTATTCTAAAGGAATGTGCCAGAGAGTTGACACCTGCCTTGACATATTTTTTTAATACGATTCTTGCACTTGGTCAAGTTCCTAAAGAGTGGAAGGAGGGCAAGATTGTGCCACTTCATAAAGGAGGTGATCGAACTCAAGCATCAAACTATAGGCCTATCTGTGTGTCAGGTGTTGTGGTTAATTTGTTGGAGAAGCTTGGGAGAACTAGGATCCAGAGTTGGGTTGACAACAATGGTATAATCTTTGATGAACAGCATGGATTTGCTAAAGGGAGGTCATGTTTTAGTAATCTACTTACATATTACAATAAAGTGACTGCTTCCTTGGACAGAGGAGAAGGATACACACTAATATACTTGGATTTCACAAAAGCTTTTGATAGAGTACCTCATGATAAGTTGACAGTCAAACTAGAGCAGATGGGGTTGGATATTAGATTAGTGCATTGGATTGGAGACTGGCTATCTGATAGGTATCAACAAGTTGTGTATGGGGGTGCAATATCCAGGAAAAGGAAAGTCACTAGTGGAGTGCCTTAGGGATCTGTTTTAGGGCCATTACTATTTAACTTGTATATTAATGATATTGGCGAAGATTTGGATGGAGATATTCAGTTGTTTGCAGATGATGCAAAGTTGGGATGAACCATAAAGAGTAGTGAAGATGTTGTGGCCTTGCAAGAAGACTTGAATAAATTGAGTGATTGGGCAAGCAAATGGGGATGTGAGTTCAATGTTGCAAAATGTAAGGTTTTAAAATTTGGAAAACAAAGATGGGATTCAGAATTTATGCTTGGTGAGAATATATTGTTGGAAGTAGAGGAAATAAGAGATCTGGGGGTGATAGTGGATAAGCATCTAAAATTTAGGGGACACATCGCCAAAATTGTGAAGACAACACAAAGACTTCTGGGAATGATGCGGAGGACACTGACGTGTAAAAGTAGGGAGATTCTTGTTCCATTGTATAAGGCTTTGATTAGGCCACACATGGACTATTGTGCCCAGATTTGGTCACTTTTCAGAAGGATGAAGAGATGTTGGAAAGGGTCCAAAGGCGACTGACTAAGGTAGTTTCTGACCTCTGGAATGTCGAGTATGAGGAAAGATTGAAAAGATGTAATTTGCAGAGTCTAGTGGAGGAAAGGAAGAGGGGAGATATGATAGAGACCTACAAGTTGGTAAGGGGTTGTTATTGGATCAATGGTGGAGAAGTTCTACAGAGAATAGTGGGAGATCAGGGGAGAACCAGAGGTCATCCCTGGAAACTGTATAAAGAGGGTGTGAGTAGGGGAGTGAGGGGCAGGTTTTTTTCGTGCAGAGTTGTGAGTGATTGGAATGCCTTGCCTGAGAGTGTGGTGTCTGCAAGGAGTTTGAATGTGTTTAAGACGTGGTATGATGAGATGTGTGTGCGATAAAAGGACCTCCCAGATGAGTCTTTGACTCCATGAGGTCTTGTTTAATGGTATAATAATAATATCTTACCTGTCAAGACTTCAACATTATCAGATCTTATATTTCTATCTTCTAAGGCATTTTTTACTGTATCAATCCACCTATATTTTGGTCTTCCTCTGGGTCTTTTTTCTGCCAACCTGACAAAGAACACTTGTTTTGCTAGTCTTTCCTCTCCCATTCTGTTTAAGTGACCATACCATCTGAGATTAGCTGTGCTAACACATTCCTGGATGCTAATGATATTAAGTTCTTTCCTAATATCCTCGTTTTTAATATGGTATTGCCATTGATGCCATCTGTTTACACCCCTAATCTTTCTCAGGACTGTCATATCTGTGGTCTCTAGTCTTTGGTCAACTAATTTAGTGTTTTGACTAATTTCTCTCTTATTCCATATAAATTTATTCAATTGACTTCCTACCATACCAGCTTTGTTGACTCTGTTGTCTATTCTTTCTAAACAATATACCATATTAAGTTTCCCAAACACATGCATACACTCAACATTACAGTCTAAAATAAGCAAGATATGACCAAAAATAATTACTTAAACTGCTAATATTCACTAAAATAAAAGCCTTATTTGTAGACCACATGCAATTTAAAACGATAGAATATGATTTTAAATAAAATGAGTTTAAATTGGAATGAATTATTTATTGTATTGTATGCTATTCTTAGTTCACTCCATCTTCTCTTTTTGTCTAAGGATAAAAGACCAAATATACCGTATTTTTCGTTAGATAACGTGTGCATTATCTATACAAAAAAGTCTAAATTCGTTAAAAATGAACATGCGCGGTATACAATTAAAAGATATGAGAGGTAAATCAAATCTAATAGGAAAACTAAGATAGAAGTATTACTTGATATTTATTGAACATTGCACTATTCAAATCCAAAAAATTCTTCATCAGACTCAATATTGAAAGAATCAATTGCATTAAAAATTTCATTTGGTATTTCTTCAGCTTCATAAACATTGTCACTGGACACCACTGCATTCCCTTGTGCTTTAATGAAACCAATTCTAACACAGTTTTCTCTTACAGCAGTCCAACTTTCTACAATCCACATAACTATATCTTTATATGATGTTCTTTTCATCTGCCCTGTTTTCTTATATTCATGAATGCCATTCATCATGCAGTCTTCCCACTTAGCCCGCATCTTTGAATGGTTTATTTACTGCAAGATCAAGGGGTTGGAGTCTTTTTTGTTAAATCACCTGGAATGATGGCCAATTTTGAATACTTACAATTGTTTTAACTTCTGCTGTCGTGTGCCCTACACGAATCCAACACTAACAAAGATTTTGGGTTGAAAAATGTCATTTTTCTCTTTCACCACACATTCTCCAACCAAAATTTTATAACCTCAGAATTTATCCAACCTTTATCATTAGCAGTAACAATAATATCTTTGGAATCACAACCTTTTGTAACAGTTTCTTTTGAAAATCACCATTGGTGGCAGTTTGTAACCATCTGCAGTTACACAGAGAACCACAGTAAAGTTAGACCTTTTGTGCCCTGTTGTAGCAACTGAAACCTCTTTTTCTCTCTTCAGATTCACAGTCCTAGAACTAGGCATGTCAAAACTTACGGGAACCTCATCCATATTCCCAAAGTGACAAGGATCAACCCCCATACAAGTTTTCTCTCAGAAACAAACGAAATTTAGCTACTTTTGCTTCCCAGTTGCACGACATTTGTTCTGAGAGAAAACTTGTGTGGGGTTGATGCTTGTCACTTTGAGAATATGAATGCGGTCTCGTAAGTTTTGACATGGCTAGTTCTAGGACTGTGAATCTGAAGGGAGAAAAAGAGGTTTCAGTTGCTACAACAGATCACGAAAAACCAAAGATGGGTAGGCCTTGAAATACTTTATATTATCATTTTGCCAATTCTTTTTGATTCCTGCAACACACGGACAGTAGATATTCTCATACCTTTAGCCTTTTACTAACAACCCAATCAAACAGTTTTTTTCCTATGGTTGGCCACAAGCACCTTCTAAACCTCATATCACGTTTCCTCGTATGTAAACATTTCAGGACTGTTTCAGCCTTTCACCATTCACGAACACTACTTTCCCCAACACTGAACAATCTACCAGCTTCATGATTCCCTTTTTCCTTTGCTACTTCTACCAGTTAAAGCTTGAACTGCGCTGTGCAGGATTTTATCCGAGAAGTACTTTTGTCTTCCATGGGTAATTCAGATCTAATAACAAAATATAAACAAATAATGATTTACTTTATGAAATATTTTAAAACAGGATGTACGGAATAATCGACCACTGCAACTAGCAACGTGCTTTTAAAGAATTCCTCTGTCCTTTGTCTGTACTTCCTAACTGTACCGCTTGTTGGCGCATGTGTGTTATCTATACATCAAAAGGAGTAATGAAAATGTTGGGGGTGCGCGTTATCTATTGAAAAATACTGCAATTCATTCCTCAAGATATCTTTAACGTATACACAAATTTAAAAAGATGTTTTTCATTTTTTATGATTTTGAAATGAGAATGAATGTGCTAATATTTTCAGGAGGTTCATGTTTCTTGTATTTATTTTTTGGTTGAGTTGCTTTGGTTCAAAATAACTAAAGAAATGAGATATCAACTAACTGTTGATGAAATCAAAGGTAAAATCTAGCAGTGCTTCACAGAAGATAATATGAAGCAAATGAAAGAAAGATTTTGAACACATATTAGAATTATAAAAAGGGGGGGGGAGAATTGCGATGTTAAATAAGATGGTAAAACTGGATATGATACCACTGTATGTGTTAAAGGAACGTGATGAATAATTGTGGAGATTAGATGGTAATGTTAGATTTGTGGATATCAGAGAATATTGTTATACATAAAGTGGTCTCTTTTTTTCTTATATATTTATATATGTGTGTGTGTGTGTGTGTGTGTGTGTGTGTGTGTGTGTGTGTTGAAAGAGGAATCATGGAGTCTGGACCTTGGAAATAGACAAGCACATGGAAATTTCAGTGAGGTAAAATTATGTTTTTTTTTTTTTTTAATTATATGGTAAAATGATAGATCCTAAAGTGCAGAAAAGCATTTAGGATACCAGACAAGAGCAAATAAAGATTGGATTATAAATTGAAGAAGCCAAGAAATTATATTCTTGCTTTCATCCTTTATCCAAGAGTAAGAAACAAAGTTTGTGTGTGAAGTCACTTCACAGCTGGGCTACTAATGTATATAGAGGCTAATCACTTCACAGTAGAAAGTAGAATGTTTAATACAAAGCATCATACATCCCCTTCTTGGAGATGTGTTTTGGCATTAAGGGTAAATATTAAGATTAGTGATCAGAGCTTGCTCCACCTTTACCACGAGTTGCCTTGGTCTTGCACTACCTGTGGGATCAGCTAGTCTTGCATCAATTGCAGGCGCAGGCTTGACATTTTGTCTGTTTGCTTACTTGGGAAAAATGGAGTAAAACCAGGTTTAAAATTGCTTGGTATCTTTAACATAACTTCACAGTAGTTGACTTAGTATCCAATTATCCTGAAGATTATAGGATACTGCAAGAACAGTCACTTCACATATATCCATGTATAATACTATGCATTATGGGAAGAGTCACTACCCAGACCAGTTTTGACCTTTATTGAGGTGAAAAAGTAAAGGGTTGCTGATAGTATTAGGAGAAAGAAAGAAAGACAGATAGATAGCATGAGAGAGATAAGGCCTCAGCTCTTTTATATCATCATATAGCCCAGGGTTTCTCAAACTTTTTCTACGATGGAACACTTCACAAATCCTGAAATGTTCACGGAACACCTTGGTTATTTTGTAATGTATTAATTAATAATTAATTGGTAATTTAGCTTATTTTATTGTTAATTAATAATTGATATTTAATTATCAATGATTGATAATTAATTAATAAGTAATTAATAATTAAACAACAATTAAACCATCATTTTTTTTTAATTAAGGGGATATTAGATCCCACATTGTTTTTAAACCGAATAAGAAACTCGAAGATTGGAATCAGAGAGTTTCATGCCGAATATAGTATAAAAAACTATAAAAGTATCGGCGAATACTAGCATGAGCCAAATGCAAGTAGTCCTAGAACGTAGTACAAACACGGGCAACTCATTGCAAAGGTGGGGAAGTTCTGATCGCTATTCTTGGTATTTTCCATAATGTAAAAACACATTTCCTAGAAAATGTGTTTTTCTAGGAAAATAGGATACTGTGTTTTTCTAGGAAAATAGGATACTGTGTTTTTCTAGGAAAAACATTAGATTACATTAGATACTTCTTTACATTAGATACTTTACAAACATTACATTAGATACTTCTTCATTTACTTTAGAATTTATTTCAGTCAAAAATTCATGCAAGGTGGGAAAACAATCAAAATTATTCTGTTCAACTGTAAAAATCCAGAATTGCAACTTCCTATCAAAAGTTGAAATTATATCTCTTGTATTAAAAATTGTAATATTCTTTCCTTGTAATGATAAGTTAATTTCATTGCACTTTGTAAAAATATCTGCCAGATATGCAAGACTCTTACGAAGAATTTCTTAATAATTCAGTAAAATTTTGTCCTAAATTATGTGACATCAAGAAGACCATTAACTCACTACAAAGTTCAAAAAGCCTCAATAATGCTTTTCCTCTGGATAGCCATCTCACTTCAGTATGTAATAAAAGTGCGTTATGTGCACTACCCATTTCATCGCACAAAATTTTAAATAATCTGGATTGAAGTGGTCGAGATTTTACATAGTTGATCATTTTTACGGCTTCATCTAAAATAGTTTTTAAATATATAGGGATTCTTTTTGTTACTAGTGCTTGTCTATGCAAAACACAATGACTTTTGGTGCCTCTTATAGCTACTTGCAGGATATGTGTTACAACTCCCTTCATCTTTCCTACCATTGCTTGAGTACCATCTGTACAAATATCGGTACACTTCTCCCAACTGATTTCCTGTTTTGTAATGTAATTATTAATACAGTTGAATATATCTTCTCCGGTAGTTTTTTTTTGTAGATATTCGCACATGAGTAAATCTTCTTCAATACTTTTATGAAATATGTAACGAACAAACACTAGTAATACAGCGAGCCTGCGACATCTGTAGATTCATCCATTTGCAATGAATATTCACTGCAAAGTCTAAGTTGATGAATTAGCTCTTTTTCTATGTCAGCAGAAAGATCTTTGATGCAGCGTGAAACAGTATCATTTGATAATTGTACTGCATCTATTTTTTTAGCAACCTGCTCGTTTAACATGCATGATACAATGTCTTTCACACAAGGCTTAATGAGTGTCTCCCAATTGTATGAGCTTCACCATGAAGTGCAATGCGGTAACTCACGCGAAAAGACGCCTCCGTTGCATTTTCAGTTGTAGCAATTGTAGCGATTTGAAGTTTAGATTTTTCTAGCGAGTCACGTCGTCTCTTAAAAAAATGTATATCTTTTCCTTTGTAATCAGTGTGTTTTGTTTCGAAGTGCCTACGAAGTTTAGCTGGAGCCAAAGAACTGTTTACTAGTATTTTATTACATAAAACACACATTGCATCAGGAGCATGTGTATTGCCATTACACGTAAATCCATAATTTAAATAACTTTCATGGTACTTCCATTTTGGTCTGTTCTCAGATGACTCTTGCTCTTTAATATTAGCTTTTGAAGAAACCATAGTTTGCAATTCCATATCTTCTCCAATCATACGAGTAGATGTGTCAGCAGAAGTATTTGCTCCTCCTTGTGTTAAAGTTCCTGTCTTTAAACAAGAATCCATGGGTATTTTTTCAATAATATTCAAATTCCAATATTTGTCAGAGCTATAATAAAAACAAATAGAATTGTTATTATGACCTTTTTCTTGACCACTAGTATTAATAAATTAAAGGCTTAATTCTGTATGTTAGTCAAGTAAATAATAGTTTAATATCCGACATGTTTCACTGACTAATATGTGTCTGCATTTTTAAGGATACACTGATAAGCAATGGAAAGTAACAAAAACTAGGAAACTAACCGACAAAAGCTTATATCAAAGAGCAAGAGTCATCTAAGAACAGACCAAAATGGAAGTACCATGAAAGTTATTTAAATTATCACAGTGCGTAATACAATACATCCAGGCTAGCCATAATATTATCTTCAGAGATACGGGTGTTTTTTAATTTCTTGGATATAGTAATTGGTGGATGGATGTCACATCTCTATTCACAAATATCCCAGTTTCAGAAGTCATCGACATCTTAGAAAACTTGTTCCCACCAAATGTCACCAAGTTGTTCAAGCATTGTTTAACTTTGAATTATTTTACATGGCAAAAAACCTACTACAAAACAACTCACTGGATTAGCCATGGGTAGCCCTCTCTCTCTCTCTCCTTCTTGTGCCGACCTATTCTTGGAAAATTTGGAAACTCAAATTTTATCCCAAATTACCCCTAAACCAACCACATGATTCAGGTATGTTGATGACATCTTCATCATTTGGAATCACAAAAGTGAAGAACTAATAGATTATCTAAACAAAATTAATTGCTTCCACAACACTATCAAGTTCACATTGGAACTAGAAAAAAGATAATAAACTTCCATTCCTAGACGTCCTTATTAAAAAACAAACTGACAATAGCATAAACCTGTCAGTATATAGAAAACCTACTAACACTGGACGCTACTTCCATTTCGACTCGTCTCACCACATATTCCAGAAACTCAGCATTATCCATATGCTCAAAAGAAGAGCTATACAGTGTACCACAGACCCTGGTGACTTACAAGAAGAATTAATAAAAATATCCAGAGATCTATCCCTAAATGGCTACCCTACAAGGATCATCAACAAGATTCTCTTTAATGACATACCACAAAGACAACGAGATGAAACCCAATACATCAGCTCTATAACAATTACATTTGTTAGTGCCATATCCAAAAAATTAGCTCTTCTAAAACCATATAATATCAGAGTAACATTCAAACCTATTGAGACCATTCAAAAGTTTATAAGATCTCTGAAAGATAGCCATCCTTTCTACAAACTATGGAGTTTACAGCATACCCTGTTCATACGGTATCAATTACATCAGACAGACATCTAGAAGTTTTGAGGCTATAAAGAATAACAGACAAGATATATCAGGCCTTTCTTCCCACTTCGCCTCTACCAACCATAATATTGAATGGGATATGAGTCATATGCCCTACATAGAAGAGAACTACCATTCCAGAACATTCAAAGAAGCTGCTACAGTCGCCCGTTCAACAGGTAACTTAAATAAGAATCAAGGCCTAATCCTACCAGATTATATGGAAAACTCTAATCAGATCATTTAACCAAAAAGAAATGAACTTTCATGAAAATTACAATAAATACCTCAACAAATAAAACGTTGTACTTGCAACATGCGTATTGTATCACACACAGTGATAACTTTATATAATTTTTAGAATTGCCAGTTAGTTTCCTAGTTTTTGTTACTTTCCATTGCTTACCAGTGTATCCTTGAAAATGCTGACAGATATTAGTCAGTGAAACATGTCAGATATTAAACTATTATTTACTTGACTAACATACAGAATTAAGTCTTTAATTTATTAAATAGAATTGTGTTGTAAAAGTAACTTTAGTATGAAAAACAATAAGATTATAAATAAGAAATGTCGAATAATATAAAAGTAAATGAATAATGCAAAATAGTAAAAAAAGACTGCAACACACAAAAGTAAATATGAATTGTAACAATACTTGTAAGAAAAGTACTAAACCATATCAAGTAATGTAAAAGCAATTGTAATAAGAATGATTTGATAAAATGTTCAGTAACAAAAATTAAACAGTTCGAAATAAATCAGATATTAATTATAAAATTCGTTAAAAAGAGTAAGAAGAATTCTTTTTTAAAAGCCACCTCGCCTACTCCCTATATACTGGAATAAAAAGGCGTTAGCTGTTTTTTTTTTTTTCCGAGGGCCCGGTCCCAACAAATTTACTTGTAAATACCTTTCAAAAATTTTTAAAGTTCATATATTAACATAAGTATTAATAATTAATTATGGCATAATCATAAAGAGTATTAGTACGCTTATGTATATGGTCTGGCATGTTGACAAATATAAATTACATTTAAATTAGTTATCAATCACCGGACTAATGAAATCTTGTAGCATGTTGTAGTTTCTTCAGGCAAACATCATTAAATTAATTTGTGCTAATTTTCATTGACATATTCCATTCTGATATTTATAAATCACCAAATATATTTATAATATTATAAGTACTTACGGGTGAATGCAGACTATTTCTCTTGTGTGCTGGTAGTTTTCCCCTCCTTTTGTACATCCTGGAGATCTTTATAGGCTTGAGGTGGATGACTCACTATCTGTTCCATCACAAACACCTTCAATAAGAGATTTCTTAATCCCAAAATTAAACAAAGTGCATTGTCTCTTATTCATATTAGATTTTAACTCTGTATTCCTATTACTTTTAAAAAAATCACGGCACTCGATTTCAGTGGAAAAATTTTCTTTATACTTCCTTGCTGATTGGTCACTGACATTTGCAACGCAGATGTTATTTCCTTCAGTTTTGAGAACACGCTGCCCATTGTTGTAATTGGCTTGCAGGCAATTTTTATGATCAGTCATAAACGGCAGTATTCTCTTTCCTGATTGTTGAAAGATTTCAATGTGTGAAAATTAATGATAATTCATGAATATTTCCATGTTTAAAAATATGCTGCTTGGTCACTGACATTTGCTACACTCATTTCCTTCAGTTTTGAGAACTGAGGATATGACACCAGTTGTTGTAATGGGCTTGCAGGCAATTTTTATGACCCATCATAAACACCGGCATTCCCTTTCCCAAATGTTGAAAGGTTTCGATGTGTGAAAATTAACAATTCACAGATGTTATTAGATGTTCTGGGTCTGAGCTTTTTGACATATTCACGAATATTATTCTCCTCAGAATATTTTTACTATAAAATATTTATTCATGAAAAATGCTTAGAAAACTAAAATGACAAATTCCAGAACTTCTCGCAGAACACCTATTCACCTTCCGCAGAACACAGTTTGAGAAACCCTGATATAGCCAAAGGCTATCAGTTTTCCTTTTTTACCAATCTCATATAGATGAACAACCAAAAGACCAATTGAAACTAAAGTGGAATACCCAGGTGGTTAACCCCATCTTGGCTAACTGCCTTGAGTTGGCCTTCTCTGCCTGGGATTGCTCTACAGTCATCCCTGCAATTGACTATAAGACCACATTGAATTAAGAGTTTGGAACTATTTAAAAAACCTCTCATAGCAAAAATAGACAGAATTTTATCTCCCCTTGGTGAATATTGCATAATATGGTTGGTCTATACCATTTAGCCAGAAATTTGATATCTCCTAGAATGCTTCTTTCTAAATACAAAAATCATCTGACTGAACATTAAAATTTCCCCAGTACAATATTATAAATCATTTATGTCATATTGCTGATTTCAAACTCCATGTTTCTTTCTAACCTTTCATAAATGGTATTTTAATTCATTAATTATAAAAATCAAAATTCTCTTCCCATTGCTGACAGGCAGTGGTTATTGAAAAAATAAAAACTGCTGTGTGGTAAGTAATGGAATGCCCAACACATTACATAATCTGTTCCAAATATGCAATAACAAATTCCAAATATCGATAACAGATGTCACAGATTGGATCTCCAATGTTAACATACCTCCATCTGATGGCATTGACTTGAAGGCAGCCATATACAATTCTCCAAGTGAGATCCCTCCTGTTAAGGTACCCTTGTAAATTCATCGAGTTATGAAACAAAATATTGTTGTCCATAACCTAACTGTGGAACTTCGCGGCGAACGAAATAAAATATTTCTTTATACCAAATTTTACTTTTTTTAATGGAAAGAATGCCAATTCCAGAGTGTTTTAGCAGTCTTAGAGTTAAGTACAGAGTGGTGTAGTATTCAGGAACAATCTCAGCTTTTGGACCTGTATAATCATTTACTCCAAACAAGGGAAGATGAAAACCGAAGTAGTATCAGAGAAGGTCTGCACATATGGGATCAGTCTGCAATGTTTTATGGATTTTAGAAGCTGTATTGCTTAAATAGCAGAATTTTAAGACTGGAAGTTCAAATCCTCCATGCTTCTTTGATAGTTGAAGAAATTCCTTTTGAACTTCTTGGTATTGGCTGGACCAAAAAAATTGCAGTCGTTTACTATATAATTGCTTTTCTTCAGCTTCTGTGATGTCTGTAATATTTATTATGTACAAGTTGTCAGGAAAGATTATGGTTTTGAGTACTATAGCTTTAGAAGAAAAGGAGAGTGGCCCTATTTTCCAGTCTTCTAACATTTCAAAGTTCTTGTATATAAGTTCTTGGACCTGTAATATTGGGTAAGTGGAGAAGGGAATTCCAATATAATGAGGGGTTTCTCTCTTAGGGGGTTAGTCCAAAAGGAATGCTTCCAAAATCCCACTTTCCATAAACTTTAAATTTTGTCTTGTTCTTGTCTGCATTAATAATTAATCCACTGCTTTTGCTGAATTTTTCCAAAATACCAAAAAATATATATATGGAATCATTATCGTTCAAAGTTCTCACTACATCATCAGCATATGCTAATACCTTATTTTCCTTTATAGTTGAAGGAACTGTTATTCCTTTAACTATAAAGTCAACTGTGTATTGTTGACTTCCTGTAAGAAATGTTCAAGAAACAATGCAAAGAGCTGTGAACTGAGAGGGCAACCTTACTTGACTCCTTTTCAAATTTTTACTGGGTCTGACAGGAACTCATTAACTAGGAGGCAGGTGGTTGAATTGGCATAAGCTCTTTTGATAATGGATAGCAGTTTTTTACCTACACCAATTTGCTGGAGGATGTGGAATAGAAATGGATGCCGGACATTATCAAATGCTTGAGTAAGGTCTACGGATAGCACTGCCGTCGATTTCTTTTTCGTGTTAACTAAGCAGATTAGATCACACAGCAGAAATAGATGAAATTCTACTGCTCAACCTGGTACTCCATACACCTGCGTGCTTTTAATTATGTATCTCATTCCCACTTTGAGCCTGTTATTGATAATGCAGAAAAATATCTTGTAGTTAGTATTAGATAGAGAAATAGGTCTCCAGTTGCTGATTAAGGTGTGATCTCTATTAGGTTTAGGAATGAGGACAGTATGGCTTGCTAAAAATTCACTTGTTGTGTGTCCTGATGAGAGAAAGTAATTAAATAGTGTATATAGAATGGGAAGAATAAAATTCCAGGCCTTGCGGTAAAGTTCTATCCCTAGACCATCAAGTCCTGGTGATTTTCTTGTCTGGCATTCTTTATAGGCTGTGGTAACTTCAGATACTGTAATGGGTCTGTCAAGCCCATCTTGGATGTGAACAGGAAAGTCATTAATGTTCCAAGAGTTGTAATTTCCAACAGTACTATTGTCTTCATACAGAATTTTGTAGTGTTTTTGAAAGGAGTCAAGGAGGTCTTGAGTGGTGGTGGACATGTCTTCTCCATCAACTCAGATTTGAGTGATAGTCCTTTCTTTGCAAAATTTTGTTAATTGTCTGTTGAAGAATGCAGCTGAAGGGCTTTTCTTCTACTTGTTTCTACCTTTCCCGTTCTATCTCTATATTAATGCTTTTAATAATGTTGCCACATTCTATACCATTGCATTGGTTTGTTACGAACCAGCTTCTATCTTTATACAGGTCTTTCAACTTTTTCCTTTTTAGGAACACCTGTACCTTTCCCCATGCCATCATATTCTGCTTTACTGCTACTTCGAATTTTAACCACGTATCCCAATTCCAGGTAACATTATTCCAATTTGAGAGGGTCTGGAATTTAGTTGAAAAGATTATGGAAAATTTGGTGAAAGTCTCCATGATCCAGAAGAGATCTCTACTTTTTCCATGCAGTGGAACTTAAGTAGAACTGGATTATGATCTGACATGTTGATGTCAAGATGTTTTATCTGAATTATCAGATAATGCCAATTCCAGAGTGTTTTAGCAGTCTTAGAGTTAAGCACAGAGTGGTGTAGTATTCAGGAACAATCTCAGCTTTTGGACCTGTATAATCATTTACTCCAAACAGGGGAAGATGAAAACCGAAGTAGTATCAGAGAAGGTCTGCACATATGGGATCAGTCTGCAATGTTTTATGGATTTTAGAAGCTGCACTGCTTAAATAGCAGAATTTTAAGACCTATTTATGAGTGAAAAAAGATATGAATTCGATCAATACGAGTACCAATACCTTGAATCATGTATGCATACCTGGAGGATTAGGATTACGAATCCTCCATATGTCTACTAGTTGATCATTGTCGAGACATGTTTTTAACTGTGCATATCCTACTTTTCCACTCCTGGGGTGTCCTCCTATTTTGTCTAATGTGGAGTTTTCAATACAATTCCAGTATCTGGCTGTTGTGATGGTAATGGACACCATATTAATATGACTCCAATTCCTGGAAGAATTTTCGTCAAACTATTCCATTGGATGGAGCATAAACATTTATAAACCTTATTACACATTCACTGTATTTCCAGTCTGTTGTCAAGATTCTTTCTTCTGCATCCCTTTGGATGCAGAAGAAAGAATCTTGAGGGGGGAAAGAATATTAAAAAAACCCAAGGAGGGGGGAAAGAATATTATCTGCAGAAGTATGTTTCTTGGAGAAACAAAAATCTGATATTATGGCATAGCATAAGTTTCCATACAGTTTCTTGTTTAATTTGCCTGCGGAATCCTTGTACATTTAGTGAGACAGTGCAGAAAGGAGATGCTATGATTAATGAAGTGTCACTGATAAGTCTTTAACTTCTAAATTTTGGATGAACCCGATAAGGTCTTCAATCTGTGAAGGAGCAATTGTGTAACCTGGTTCTTGTAAATTGTTTTCCAGTTTTTTTTACAGTTGCTTTCCATTATTTCAATTTCATGCCTATCGTTCTTGACTTGAAAGCTGTTTTTTTTTTTTTTTTTTCATCATCATCATCATCAAATTCCTGCCATGTACCCTCAAGGGGTGTACAGGATATGACAGTACTACATGAAAAAATTACATCATTACTAACTTCCTATCTACAATTTTCCTCCAAATCAGTCTGTTACTTGTCAAGACTCCAACATTATCAGATCTTATATTTCTATCGTCTAAGGCACTTTGTACCGTATCAATCCACCTATATCTTGGTCTTCCTCTTGGTCGTTTTCCTGCCAACCTGGCAGAGAACACTTGTTTTGCTAATCTTTCCTCTCCCATTCTATTTAAGTGACCATACCATCTGAGATTAGCTCTGCTAACGCATTCCTGGATGCTGACAATGTCAAATTCTTTCCTAATATCCTCATTTTTAATATGATATTGCCATTGATGCCATCTGTTCACGCCTCTAATCTTTCTCAGGACTCTCATATCTGCGGTCTCTAGTCTTTGGTCAAGTGTTTTACTTCTGACCCAGCTTTCAGATCCATAAGTTAAAATTGGTTTGAACACAGTCTTGTATACAGCTAATTTAGTGTTCTGACTAATTTCTTTCTTATTCCATATGAATTTATTCAATTGACTTCCCACCATACCAGCTTTGCTGATTCTGTTGTCTATTTCTATATTTAGTTTACCATCTTCAGTAAAAATTGTGCCTAAGTAGCTGAAATGTTTTACTTGTTCCACAGGTTCTTCATTCACAACACAGTTGACATTTTCAATGATTCTGCCTATTTTCATTGTCTTTGTCTTTTTATTGCTGACCTTCATACCATATCTATTACAGCAGCTATTCAATTTAGTCAGAGAATCTTGCAGACTTGTAGCGGATTTATTTAGAAGTATAACATCATCTGTATAAAGCAAAGAGCTGACATTAACATCTCCAATTTTGATATCAGGTTTAATACCACATTCCTTCATAATGTGATCCATATAGATAATGAATAACAGAGGGGATAATGTACATCCTTGTCTCACACCAGATTTAACATTAAACCATCTTCCTCTACTTCCTTCAATTCTAACTGCTGACTCACAACGCAAATAAAGACTAAGTATTGCTTGATATAATGCCCCATTGACACCATATAACTGCAGCGTATTGAATAGCTTCTCTCTTGGCACCTTGTCATATGCCTTTTCCAAATCGACAAAACTTAAATACAGATCTTTGTTATATTCCCATGCTTTCTCGACTATTTGTCGTAAAGTGAAGATCTGATCCTGACAGCCTCTATTTGGCCTGAATCCAGCTTGTTCTTCCCCAAGCTTTTCTTCCACAATTCTTCTCAACCGTTTCTCAAGTATGCTTGCATACATCTTGCCAGGAACACTCAGTAGGGAAATACCTCTGTAATTCTCACATTCAGTTTTATTTCCCTTTTTATATATGGGTACTATGAGAGCTCTACTCCAATCATCGGGAATTCGTCCCTCTGTCCAGGCTTTCTGAACTGTGCAGTGTAGCCACTGTAAGACTCTTATACCACCATACTTCAGCATTTCTGGTCGAATATCATCTACTCCTGCTGCCTTTCCACATTTCAAGCCTTTGATGGCTTTTTCTACTTCAAGTATGGATATGTATTCCTGACTGCATGCCTGGTCTGTGTTTTTTATCACTGTGCTGTCATCACTGCTTGTTTCATTTAGCAGTTTTTCAAAGTAATTACTCCATACTTCAAGGATATCTTTTTCTCCTGTTTTCATTTCACCTTCATCATCTCTAATTCCTTTTACAGCACTCTTTCCTCCATTCCTAAGCTTCTTCAACAACCTCCAGAATATTTTGCCACCTTCTTGATATTTATTTTCTATATTCTTGCCAAAGTCCTCCCATGACTTTTGTTTAGCTAGTTTTACACACTGTTTAGCTTTCTTACATTTGTCTCTGTATTCTGTAAGATTAAAAGCTGACTTATTTGCCAGGAACTTTTGATATGCTTTCTTCTTTTCCTTCACTGCCTCTTTAACTTCCTGTGTCCACCAGGGAGTTCTGATTTTTTTATCCTTGCACACAACCTCACCACATGCCTCTCTGGCAGAATCAATCAATGTTTCCTTCAGAGTTTGCCACTGAATCTCCAAGGTTTGATTCCTGTTCTCAAACTCTTTCATTTTCTTTTCAATAATCTTTCTGAATTTTAGTCTACAGTTCACATCTGAGAGCTGCTCAACTTTTATTCGCTTTAAAACTTTCTTACATGTTATTCTTTTCAATATGAAATTCAATTTTATCCTGCTCAAGACTAAATAGTGATCACTTCCAATTTCAAATCCTCTGTACACTCTGGTGTCCTGCACCAGGGAGAAAACATCACTATCAACAATAACATAGTCAATGAGACTTTTCTTATTCCTAGCCTCTTCTCTCCATGTGAATTTGTGCACATTTTTATGTTGGAACATGGTGTTAGTAATAACCAGTCCATGTCCTGAGCAGAAATCCAACAGATATTTGCCATTATTATTAGCTTTGCTCTTTTCTCCAAATTTTCCCAAAATATTTTTATATGTCTCACAATCATTTTTTACTCTACTATTTAGATCCCCAACAAGGACCAACTTTTCCTTTTTCATTGTGTCAGTTGCTTTTTCTAAAGCCTCAAAAAATTCCTCCACTTCTACCTTAGTAGAACCTTCTGTGGGACCATAGGCACAAATAAGTCTCATTGTCCAGTTCCCCATTCTCATATTTGCCCACATTACTCTACTTGAGACTGACTGCCATTCAAGAAGATTAGCCTCGTATTTTGTGTTGAATACTATGGCTACTCCTCCTTTTCCTTGACTGTCATTGCCTGAATATAACATTTTGTATTTATTGCTCAGAAAGATCTCACCAGTTTTGGTCTTTTTTGTTTCAGTCACCCCTATTATGTCAATCTGGTACTTATCTAATTCCTCAGCTAGCTCCATTTCTTTGCCATTCAGGCTTCTTACGTTGATAGTAGCTATCTTTAACTCTGGTGATGTTGAATTGGGGTTTGTTTTCAGATTTGTTCCAGTAGCTGACTTTTCGCTGTTCGCCCTGGTTCCCTGGCGAAAGCAACGGGGGCCTTGTTTAACCGGGCGACGCCCCAGCTGGCATGAAATTTTGTCATGTTGTACCATCATTTTTTATTTTGGTTTAACCAATAAGAATACAATTTGGTCGGCTAAATCCCAAATTGTCAGCCCATCCTTGTTCGTTCAGTATCATAGTAGATACCCAACAGGGTGCACCACGAGAAGGTGAGGATTGGACATTAGGTCAGAAGCCCTGGTCAGTTCTCCGCATTCCTTTAAAGGCTATGTGGAGGTCTCCTCTCAGTTATACAGCTTTGACCCTTAAGCACCCCTTTTTTTTTTTTTTCCACTGAGAAAACTTTGAATGAGCAAACTTTATTATATTTTCTTTAATTGTATCTCTTGCTTTCTCTTTATAGCATGAGTTGGTTCTTCATAATCCATAAAATCTTCTGAGCCTGAAGAGTTTTCATTTAATGATCCACAGCCTTCTCCATCTTTACATTTTTTTATTACATTTTCTTTTAGATGTGTCCCTCTTTTTAATTTTTTTTTTGTTTATCTTCACTTTTTTTTTATTAATTCATCTTTCCTTTTGATGATCTTGTCTGCATATTAAGTTCCTTCAGTTGTCTTACTTGCTTTTCTGTTTCTTCTCCAGTTTCTCCTTGTAGAACACTTGCATGTTTTTGCATTTCATTTTGTACCTGTTCAGTTATATTAGGTTCATTATTGATAATTTGATCTGATGTTCCATCAGTATTTGACTGGGAAAGTTGCTCCTGCAGATCTGGAATTTTGGACCTAATTTCTAGCTGATGGTTGCACACTTTTTGTGATTTTACCTAGTATAGTTTGTTTAAAAGTGCCATCTTTACTAGACTGAAGATCTGGGAACTTTTCATTATGCCTTTCTAATATATATGGTTCTAAAAGGACAGGTGTTAACGTGGTGTTCAGAACTTTCGCATTTCTGACAAGGTTTGAGCCACCCATTAGCGATATGTCCAATCTCCATGCAGTTTAAATATTTAGATTTGGGGCAGTTACCATCCAAGTGATCATATGACCGACAACAACACAGGCATAGCCATTGTACTCCGAGATAGTTTACCATAACTCAGATTGTACTGATGTTGACAAAATTTGGTATGGGCACCTTCATATCTATTGTGAAGGTGACATCACCAGAAAACCAATTTGGATCTTCACTTGTAAACCCTTTCATATATTACTAATCTTACCCCATCTCGAAAATGTCTGTATAAGAATTTCATTATTGTTCTCTATATATTTCATTGGAAAGCTTTTGATTTTTATTGTTTTTACCTGGCTCTCGACCATTATAGGAATAACTGTGCTGCCTTCAAAAGTAAAATGCTGTAATAGTTTGTTCCTCGTTTCCACATCTTTAACTACAATTAAATATTTCCCTCCACCTTAAGGGGTAAAAGAGTAAATCTTGTTTGCATAGACGATCTCTTATAAAACCTTAATTACCCGTCTCGCTTCTTCATATCTGGGAATTTCAATTCCTAGAGTTTGCACCCTTGGAGGAACTGGTACCATTATCTCAAGTATGAAAAAGACTATAACCTCTGCATTTGATTGTAAGAAAAAAAAAGCCTTTCAGTCATAAGACTGGGAATTAAATAATCCCATGATACAGAATAATTCGACACCACCAGCAAATGCTTTATTTGAGCTATTATAAAATGGCAGCCATATACCTCTAAAAGTAATCCCATTATGTAGATATTAGCTGAACTACCAACAATTTTAATATTTAAAAAAAAAAAAAATAGCCAGTGCTAGTGGGGATGAAACCACCACTGGCACCAGTAAAACAAAATCAAAGTGAAAAGCAATTAAAGAAAAACAAAGTACTTATCTTGCCGAAAGCTGAGATCTCGTCAGTTGGAGGACCCAGAAGTGATACCAAGGTTGTAGTAATGCAGAAGTCATATTTCCATATATAAGTATCCAAAAGTCATCAAACCTTATTACTAAAAACTCTGTTTGCTTTCAACATCTATCTCTGGACTAGAGATAGATGTTGAAAGTTTTTTCACTGGATTATGCTATAAATTAATGTTGTCAAGAAATTATATTCTTGGTTTCATCCTTTATCCAAGTGTAAGCAAACAAAGTCTGCATGTGAAGTCACTCCATGACTGGGCTACTTATATATAGAGGCTAATGACTTTACATCAATTGCCTTATTGTCCCATAATGAAAGCACATATTCTTGCAGATGCAGACAGAGTGTTTTAGTAATAAGGTGTGACACCTTTTGGCTACTTGTGTATGGAAACATAACTTCTGCATTACTTCACCCTTGGTATCACTTCTGGGTCTAGCTCCCACTTATGAGACCTCAATAAAGGTCAAAACCGGTCTGAATAGTGACCCTTTCCATAATGCATAGCATGATGTCTGTAAGGATTTATGCTTTGCATTATGGGATACTAAGGCAATTGATGTTAAGTCATTAGCCTCTATATATAAGTAGCCCAGTCATGAAGTATCTTCACACTCAAACTTTTTTTGCTTACACTTGGATAAAGGAAGAAACCAAGAATATAATTTCTTGGCATCTTTAACTTATAGTATAACCAAGTGAAAAAACTTTCAAACAAATATTAGATTACACCAGAGATTATGGATTTATGGGAAAGAAAAAAACATCAAAAATTAACCTTTCAAAAGAAGATAATGAAGAAAACAGAATACTATACAAAAATATGAAAAATGAAATAGACAAAAAATGCACTTGAGCAAAAACCACATATTTAGAAGAAAAAGTAGGAATGTCTGAAGAAGTAACTAGAAATGAAATAACTAGAACATACTCACCCAACTCAGTTTTAATATCACAAAAAGATGGATCTACAAGGAGCAGTGAAACAATAAAAGGCATATGGACTAATCCCTTTAAAGAGACATTTGCAGCTGAAGAAAGTATAGATCAAGATGTCCTTCACCCAGAAGTAACTTCTGACAGAAAAGATATTCTGAATGAACAAATAAATAGAGCAATCAAACAAATGAAAAATGATAAAGCACCACTCTTATGCGAAGCACCACTTTATGTGAAGCTGGGAAGTGTTATTAGTAATAGTGCAGATGTGGTAGCCCTGCAAGAGGATTTGAATAAGCTAGATTGATGGGCAAATGAATGGAGATTTCAGTTTAATGCAGCAAAATGTAAGGCCTTGAGGTTTGGGAAACATTGATGGGATGCTGCATACTCTATGGGAGGAATTAAACTGGAGGAAGGAGGAGAAACAAGAGATCTGGGTTTGATGATTGACAGAAACCTGAAATTTAGGGGACATATTGCAAAGGTAGTGAAGGTAACGCAGAAGATTGCTGCAATAATGAGAAGGACACTGACTTGCAGAGATAAAATGGTTATCATTCCTTTATATAAGACTCTGATCAGATGATACTTATACTATTGTTCTCAGATCTGGTCCCCAGGATTTGAAGGGGATAAATTAACTGTGGAAAGGGTACAAAGGCAGATAACAAAGATGGTGTCGGGACTGTACAATGTTAGTTATGAGGATCAGATGAGGGAGTGTGAACTGCAGAGTTTGGTGGATAGAAGGAGGAGGGGTGATATGATTGAGACTTTTAAACTGTTGAGAGGTGGTTACAGGGTTGACACTGGGGAGTTCTTTCGCTTGGTTGAACAGTAGGAAGGAGTCATGACAAGGGGCCATCCCTAGAAGTTTCAAAAGGAAACTGTGAGAAAGAGGGTGAGGAGTGGTTTTTTTGCATGGAGGGTGGTTGAACCATGGAATGCATTGCCTGATGGAGTGGTGAGAGTGAGAATGGTCAATGCATTTAAGGAGTGGTATGATAGACTTTGTGTTTCCTTGGAGGGACCTCCCTCAATGAGTTTTGATAGACTTGTGTCTCTTAGAAAGGACCTCCCACGATGAGTCTTTTGACTCTGTGGAGGCCTGAATGATGATAATAATAATAAAGCACCACTCATAGAAGTATTCAAAAAGAATTTCTGGAAAAAGGAAGGGGAAAGCACAATACATTACTTAAGAAAACTCTTCAGCGAATTACTAAAGGAAGGAAATATACCAACTGACTAGAGAACAGGTCAAATCATACCCATCCACAAAAAAGGAGATGCCAATCTTGCACTAATTACAAGCCCATTATCCTTCTAAGTCACTGTTATAAAATGTTTATCAGTATTATGGGGATGGATATAGGGTTGGTGGGATGGATAGGAAAGTGGTTGATGTAGAGATATCAGAGAGTAGTTTATTCAGGAGTAGAGTCCAAAAGATGGCCTGTGACTAGTGGTGTGTCACAGGGTTCTGTTCTTTGACCACTACTATTTAATTAGTTCATTACCGATATAGGAAAGGATCTGAGAGGAACTGTTCATTTGTTTGCTGATGATGCAAAGTTGGGTAGAGCAATAGTGAATGCACATGATGTCAAAATTTTGCAGGATGATTTGGATAGATCGGAGGACTGGGCTAAGAATGGATGTCAATTTAAAGTGGCAAAGTGTAAGGTTATGCATTTTGGGGTGAAAAGATTAGCAGCAATATACCACATTGGTGGAACTGTACTTCAGGAGATTGATGAGGCTAGGGATTTGGGAGTGTTGGTGGATAAGGAGTTGAAGTAGGGGGCACATTGCAAAAGTGGCTAAATCAGCTCATCACTTGGTTACTAAAGAATACTTTGACGAGCAGAGACAAGCACGTTATTGTTCCTCTGTATTGAGCCTTGATATGACCCCATCTTGACTATTGTGCCCAGATCTGGACACCAGGGTTTCTTCTTGGTGGAGAGGATCCACAGGCGAGTGACCAAGATGATAGCAGGTCTATGGAATGAACCTTATGAGAACAGGTTGAAGATTTGTGGGTTGCAGAAATTGGTTGAAAGGCAGAAAAGGGGTGATATGATTGAGACATTCAAATTACTGAAGGGTTTCTATAAGATTAATTCAGAGGATATTTTTCAGAACAGGACTGGTGGTGGGAGGACTAGGGACCATCCATGGAAACTGGGCAAGAGTGTGGTTAGCAATGGTGTTAGAACTAGGTTTTTTATTTGGAGACTGGTGAATGAGTGGAATAAGCTGCCAGAGTCTGTTGTGGGTGCCATGACTGTGAATGAGTTCAAGGCAAAGTGTGGTAGATACTGTGTGGATGTTGAATAGTTGTTCTTGACATGATGTTTAGGGCCTCCTCGATGAGTTTAAGGACTCCTTGGAGTTGCAATGTAATATAATACTTATTATTCAAAACAGAGTTAAAAATTCCTGTGAAGAGCTAATGGAAGGAGATCAAATGAGATTCAGCACAATAGATGCAATTTTCGTATTAAACAGACTAGCAGATCTTATGAAGAGACAAAAGTAAAAAACGACTGCTGCTTTATTTGAATTTGAAACAAGCCTTTGACTCAATAAACAAAAGTAAACTCATTAAAATTCTAGAAAATAGAGGGTTTGACAAATACCTATTAAATTATATTAAGAACTGTTATTCAGAAACACAAGTAGTAGTAATATAAAAAAATACACAAACAGACCAAATTGCAATTAAGAAAGGAGTTACGTAAGGATGCCCATTGTCACCATATTTATTTAACTTATACCTAAAAGAAGTAGTAGATGAAGCACTACAGATGTGCTAAGGCATAACTGTAAATGGAAGAAATATGACACATTTAAAGTATGCTGATGACGTAGTTATCGCTATGTCATCATGAAATGATGACATTTTACCAAATGTGAAAATAGGAGACAATAATATAGAATAAGTAAAAAAAAAAATTCAATTACCTAGGCCCAGTGATCTCTTAATTATTTCAAAACCATGAAACATAGAATCAGTAATGGGTGGATAACAATGAGCAAATTAGAAAAATTTAGAACAATAAAAGATTAAGTAAAGAACTCAAACTAAAGCTATATAAAACGGTGATAATTCCCACAATACTTTATGGCTCAGAATGCTAGGTCCTAAGAAAAAAAAAGAAATGGATAAACTCATTAAGAAGAACTTAACTTCAAGGAAACAATAATTACAACACTGAAAAATAGCCAACTAAGCTAGTTTGGACATGTTTCAAAAATGAACCGTAGAAAGACTACCAGATTTATTATTAAATGGCAGAATTGAAGGATATCCCAGCAGAGGAAGATCAAGAAAAAGATGGATTGACAGCATAAAAGAAAGCACCCACTTAAACTCCATAACAGAACTACACAAAAAAAAGACAGGAGACGGAAAGAAATGGTGAAATTTTTTCTTTGAAGAACTTAACCTGCTATGAACTGAAGAGGAAGAAGAGAGAGAGAGAAAATTATATGAAAATAAAGGCTGGAGATTGAGAGACAAATATTGTCAAATAATACTATAAATAGAAAGAACAGCAAAAATGTTTAACAATTGGTTAACAAATGGTTAACTATATTCCATGAATTAGTTATAATTCTTCTTCTTCATGTAGCTTCCTCAGTTAGAGGGGTGCAGCACCATGTCCTTCCAGTTCTCTCTGTTGGTGGCTTTCCTTTTTGTTTCTGCATAGCCATGTGATCTTGTCCATGGTCTTATATCTTCAAGCCATGTCCTTTGTTTTTTGCCTCTTGATGCTTTTCCCATAATTTTTCCTTCTAAAACTGTTAATATCCTCTGCCCTGCTGAACCTCTCAGTACATGTCCTGCCAATCTCACCTTTCTCTAGATCATTTCCTGTAATTTCCTGTAAAGATCTCTCTGTGTTCTCATTCTTTGTAGGACATCTGTATTTGTCACATGTTCTGTCCATGGGATTTTCAGAGCTCTCCTATAGCACCACATTTCAAAGGCCATTATCTGTTGCCTTACTCTCTTCTTGAATATCCAGGTCTCACTTCCATATGTGAAAATTGGCCACACTAATGTTCTTATCATTCTTTTCTTTGTCTCGATACTCACAGAACTTCTGTGCAGATCTTTATTTTTCCAGAATGCATCTTTTGCTATGGCTGTTCTTATTTTTATTTCTTTATCTTGCTTTCCATCTGCAGCAAAGTAGGTGCCTAAATATTTGTATTCTGTTGTAGGTTCAGTTTTCATATTGTTTATGAATATTTCTGGCACGGATCTGCTTTCTTTTGAGATTTTCACAAATTTGGGGTTTTTTTTGCATTAATATCTAATCCAAATTCTTTACCTTCTTCAATTAGTAGCTGACGTAATTTGACTAATTTGTTTCTGTTTTCTGCTATTAGAATGGTATCATCAGCATATCTAAGATTGTTGTATTTTATACCATTGATACTAATTCCTGTTTTATGTTTTTCATCACTGTCTCACTATAGATATTGAATAGATTTGGTGAAAGTCTCAGAGTTAAACAGCTGCATTTTCTGTTTGGTGTAAATCATTTTTATAATCTTAAGTACATGATCTTCTATGTCTAATTTATCTAGTTAGTTATAATTATAAAATATATAAGAAATGCAATACAGAATCTTGAATGACAAATTGAGAAGGGAAGCAGAAAGAAGTAGAGAAGATTGGCTTAAAAATCAATGTGAAGAAATGGAAAATTATGAGAGAGTGGGAAGGTATGATCTTTTGTATGAAAATGCAAGAAGCATGAATCACAAGAGAAATGGAATTCGAGTTAGAGGCATAGAAAATAAGAATGGAGAAATCATAATTGAAGAAGATAAAATCCTAATGCGATGGAAGGAATACATTGAAGATCTATATGACAAGGAAAATAGACCAAATGAGTTGCCATTAGAAGATATAAAAAAGGTAAATGAAGATGATCTAGGCCCAGAGATTTTGAAGACAGAAGTAGAAATGGCCATTAAAGAACTGAAATGTGGAAAGGCAGAAGGAATAGATGAAATACCTGCAGAATTTCTGAAACAAGTTCAGAAGAAAGGAACTGAAGAAATAAACAAAATAATAAATTTAATTTATAACAAAGGAGAACTACCAAAAGATTTTATGACCTTAATATTTATACCTGTACCAAAGAAAAGTAATGAAAATTGCATCTAAGGTGGAAGAATTTCTTGGAGAAGATCAGTTTGGTTTTAGGAAGGGTAGGGGAACAAGAGATGCGATTGGACTGTTAAGAATAGTAAGTGAAAGAAGTCTGAAAGTGAATAAAGAAGTTAATATCTGTTATATAGATTTTGAAAAAGCTTTTGACTTTGTAAAATGGGATAAGATGTTGGAAGTAATGGAAAAGATTGGTATAGATTGGAAAGACAGAAGGCTAATTATTTCACTATATATGGGACAAACTGCCATTGTGAGAGACATATATGGTACAACAGAACCAGGTATCATTGGACGAGGAGTAAGACAAGGCTGTTCTCTGTCACCAATTTTGTTTAACATGTATTCTGATGCAGTGTTAAAAGAAGCACTAGAGAATTCGGAAGAAGGAATATAGATTGGAGGTAGACAGATATTTGCAATAAGATACACAAATGACAAGGCATTATTATCAAATACTGAAACAGGACTACAACATCTGTTGAACAGATTACTTTAATCCTGTATCAATTATGGAATGAAAATTAACATCAGAAAAACAAAGGTAATGAAAATAGCAAGGAAAGAGGCAAATATGGATATCAGAATAAATGGGGGGAAAATTGAATCAAATAAAGACATTCAAATATCTAGGAAGTGTTATTGATGGAAGATGTAAAAGTGACATAAAAGCAAGAATAGTGATTGGAAGAGATGCCTTTAATAGAAAATGAAATTTATTCAGAAGTAAAATGGATAGAAACCTAAATAAAAGACTAATAAAATGTTGTGTGGAGTGTTGCCCTCTGTGCATCTGAAACTTGGACATTGAAGAAAGAAGAAATTAAGATTTTGGAAAGCTTTGAGGTGTGGATTTGGAGAAGGATGGAAAAAATCAAATGGACAGATAAAATAATGAAGAGGTCTTAAAAGGAGTAGATAAAGAAAGAAGTCTGTTAAGGAGGAGAAAAAGAAGAAAGGGAAACTGGATCAGACATATTCTGAGGGAATGGAATCATCAGAGATGCAATTGAAGTAAAAATAGATGGAAAAAGACTCACAGGAAGAGTAAGGAAAACAATGCTAGATGACATAATGAACGGAGATAGGTACACAACCTTGAATGAGACGGTTCAGAACAGAAGAGAGTGGAAGAAAAGTTTTTTCTACTAAGAGAAGAACATGCTCAATTGCAGAATACTCAAGAAGAAAAAGATAAGAAATTATAATGATTTATTCTAGTTACTTAGGTTTCTTGGATGTGAAAATCATAGAGAGGATCCAGTAGTAAGCAACCATGATGGTGAGTGATCTGGGGAAGGCTCTTGGTGGGAATAGATTGAGGGTTTGTTGTTTGCAGAAGTTGGTTGATACTGAAAAAGATATGACAGAAATGTATGAGATTCATAAATGACTGAAAAGTTTTAAAATGATTGATGGAGGCGAAATTTTTCAGTACTTGGCTAGAGGAGACAGAACAAGGGGTCATCCCTGGAAATTGTTTAAGTATAATGGTTAGGAAGGTCCAATGACTAGATTTTTTTTGCTTAGAAAGAGAGTGGTAGATGAGTAGCATTGGTTGTCAGAGCATGTTGTGAATACTTTGTCAGAGGTGTTGAAGGACCACATCACAGGTATTGTGTAAATGGCCTTTGATGATGTTTTCAAACTCCATGGAGATACATTTGCCATAATAATAATGTTTATTTTGATTATCCACATCATAGCACTGTGCTTGATTGTATATCATACATACATATTGCGTTTGTATAGTGTTTGACTAAAAATGATTTGATACTTGGTTGACTGAAATGAAGAATTAGAAACTGAGAAAATAGTTACATGTGATAATTTTCACATAACAGATCATTCACATGTAAAAGAGTATGTGAAGCATAACAAAGTACTGAGGAGGATACATCATTTGTAAGCAGTGCATAGCTATTGAAGAATTAAAGCAGAATCCAAAGATACAGTGCAGTCATGATCATTATGCATACATATCCACAAAAATAAAGAATAATTATTATTATTGCAAATATTTCAGCATGAAATTAGCAGGCTATCAGTGCATCCACATAATCACAAAGTGAAGGTAGAACAGATAATTATTATTATTTATTTTTATTGTTTATTCCTGTGAAAGTATTATTCTTTATTCTTGTGAACACCTAATAATTATTACTGTGTCACAAGTATCATTAAAAAGTCAGTGTGGTCATGATTTATGTGTTTTTTCCCCCCTTTAATGTGTGCATGTAGAAAAAAGATTCATGCAAATTGAAAACAGTTATCAATAGAAATACATTAAAATTCAGGAGATGTGTTCTAAAAATGCTTAAGTAGACAAAAACATAGAATTTTTCAGCTTAGAGTTAGCATTATCGGGAATTTTATTAAAATTCCCGATAATAGCTGTTTCAGTGAAGCTGTTGATGAGATTCTGGCAGAATTTTCTCCCGAAGTGTCAACAATAGCTTTGGGATCAGCAACAACACATCGATTATGGTCTAAGATAGACAAACAGCATGTCCATATCTACCTTTCATTTTTCTGGATTTTATCCCATACAATTTTTGCTCTGGTTGTTTGATTAATTGATGAAGTAAATTAGATCCAAGATCTAAAGTGATGGTTAGATGAAGTAGCCGACTTCTTCAGTAGCATTGGCTCATGTTAGGAAGTATTTTTAGGTCTCATTAGCCAGCCTGGTTGGCCAAGTGGTTAGCTTATCTGCTCTCCAGCCAAAAAGCTGCGGGTTCGAATTGCACCATGAGCATTGATGTTTGTGATTGTCTGTGAAAATACTAGTGGTAGTGGTGGCCAGTAGATGGTATTGGTGTAGATGATTCGGTTTGGATTCAGTGGTGGAGATGGAGAGTTGTAGAGTAGGTACCCTCCCTTAATGAGCCTTTGGACTCCATGGAGGTGTCACATAATAATAATAATAATAATATGCTTTGGCCTGAACACATTTAGAAGCTATTTAGTTTGATATGGTGGGGTATCTACAAAATATGTCTCACGCTCTGTGTTGAGATTTTTTGGCTGTCTGGCATTCTTGGTTCCAGCAAGGCTGTGGATAGAGTTGAAATCATAATGATGTTTTTGTTGCTGCCAGGACAATGCAGTTTCTTACATTACTGCTTCATAGGTGTTAGACTGACTGTATGAGCATTAAATTTTGCAAGATGGGAAAAAGTATTCCAGTCAGCCTGGTTCATTTTCCATAAGGGCATCCATGTAGGAGAACATGATTTGTGTGAACATTGTGCAAATCAGAGTTATGGAATTGGAGTCGTTGAGTCAGTCAGTAAAAATTACCAACTCCTAATGAATTTAAATTGTAATATAAATAATGTGGGGTGCTTAAGGGTCAAAGCTGTATATAGGAACCTCCACATAGCCTTTAAAGGAATGCAGAGAAACAACCAGGGCTTCTTTTTGACCTAATGTCCAAATCTCACCTTCTCTTGGTGCACTTTGTTAGGTATCTACCTGGATACTAAACAAACGAGGATGGGGTGGCAGTTTTGGATTTAGCTGACCAAAGTGTATTCTTATTGGCTTAAACCAAAATATAAAATGATGGTACAACATGACCATGAATTAGTCATGTTGTGATGATGGTACAACATGACTATGAATTAGTCATGTTGTGATGATGGTACAACATGATGGTACAACTTGGAATAGGCCTAAGTTCGATTCTCGTCACGATGGGAGGAATCTTTATCTGGATGATTTCAATCGAAGGTGAGTTAGCCGATCTCATACGGAGGTAGCAGGGTTTTTTCTCCCGGAAACTCGGGTTTTTCATCCCACATACAGACAAATCAGCCCTTCAGAACACACACAATTTACAGACAAAAAATACTAGTTGTGGTGGGCAATAGATGGCGTTGATGGAGATGATTCGTAGTAGAAGTGCGATGTAGTGGTTAAGACTGTTGTAGGTATCCTCCCACGATGAGTCTTCGGACTCCTTGGAGGTATCAGGAATAATAATAATAATAATGACAGAATTTCATTCTGGCTGGGGCATCTCCTAGTTAAACAAGGCCACTTTGTTTTTTCCAGGAAACCAGAGTGAACAGTGAAAAGTCAGCTACTGGAACAAATCCTAAAACACACCCAAACTCAACATCACCAGAGTTCAAGATCGGTACTGTCGACATAAGAAGCCTGAATGGAAAAGAAATGGAGCTAGCTGAGGAATTGGATAAGTACCAGATCAACATAATAGGGTGACTGAAACAAAAAATACAAAAATTGGTGAGATCTTTTTGAGCAATAAATATAAAATGCTATATTCAGGCAATGATAATCAAGAAAAAGAAGAAGTAGCCATAATATTCAACACTAAATATGAGGCTAATCTTCTTGAATGGTGGGCAGTTTCAAGTAGAGTGATGTGGGCAAATATCAGAATGAGGAACTGGACAATAAAACTTATTTGTGCATATGGTCCCACAGAAGGTTCTATTAAGGTAGAAGTGGAGGAATTTTTTGAGGCTTTAGAAAAAGCAACTGACACAATGAAAAATGAAAAGTTGGTCCTTGTTGTGAATCTAAATGAAAGAGTAGGGAATCCTCTTGCCAAGGCAATTGGTCATAACTTTTGCCCTACACTATTCCCACCCCTATCATACCTAGATGGCTCAATTGCAACATCACCCACAGAAAAAACTAACCTTCTGGCTTCACACTTTACCTCTAATGCACACATAACCGGGAATAGCAAATGCCCTTCAGTCATTCCAACTGCCCAACATACAGTGCCCCTGTATCTTTTTGCCAAAAAGAGATCATAAACCTGTTGTCTAAATTAGACATAAAAACAGTCTCCTGGCCCTGATGGCATTCCTCCAATTGTCCTGAAGGTTTGTGCACATATATACCAAAGCCTGGAAACTGGCCTATATTCAACCGATTCCTAAAAAGGGTGACAAATCACTGCCATCTAACTACTGCCCTATCTCACTCACTCACTTCAGTCCTATCCAAAATGATGGAGAAAACCATCAACTCTCAGCTCCTGTTCTACCTTTAAGGTACCCAGCTATTATGTGACCACCAGTACGGATTCCGTTGATGCCGATCAACAGGAAATCTACTCTCATATATCACCCATCGCTGTTCAAATGCCATGGATAAATTTGGTGAAGCCCAAGTGGTTGCACTTGATATCTCTAAAGCCTTTGACCTGATCTGGCACAAAGGCTTACTAAGCAAACTCCCGTCATTTGGACTGTCTCAGGACTTCTGCAGATGGATTGGCAGCTTCCTGTCTTGATGCACACTATGTGTGATGGTAGACGGCTCCCTATCCTCTCACCATCCAACTAATGCTGGGGTCCCACAAGGTTCAGTTCTCTCACTGACCCTCTTCCTTCTGTATATCAATGACCTACTTCAGTTGACCTCCAACCCAATACACAGTTTTGCAGATGACAGCACATTGCACTCCTCCCTTTTATTTGACAAACCCTACTCTACACAACTCACTTCAACCCACAGAGCATCAACCACCACTGCCGTTAATTCTGACCTTTAAGCTATCCTCCATTGGGCTCAGATAACCTCGTCAACTTCAATGCTAGTAAAACCCAGTTCTGTCTTATTTCTCATAAAAAAATAACCATTTCCCTCCAGCATTATTTTTGATAACACTCAAATTCCCAGACAAGATGAGATTTCTCTTCTCGGAATTACCCTGACATCAAGCCTCTCCTGGCATAAACATATCACAACCATTGCATCCTCAGCTTCCAAAAAACTAGGTTTTCTCTTTCGCTCAAGATGTTACTTCACCTCTAAACAGCTGTTAACCTTATACAAATCACAAATCCACCCAGCTATTTAATACTGCTCTCACATTTGGAGTGGTGCTCCTAAAAGCTCCCTCAAAATTCTTGACTCAATACAGAGGAGAGCAATTAGACTGATAAATGGCCCATCTCTTACTAACTCACTTCCCTAACTCTCACATAGACATTTGGTCTATGCAACTTATATATTCTATAAATATTTCCATGGGAAATGTTCATCTGCAACAGCATCAATAATTCCCCCACTCTGTACTAAGCCCATTGGAACACATACAGCTGCTGCCCAACATCCTTTCACAGTACACCTTGAAACACACAGAACAAGTTTCTTTTCCTCCTCCTCCTCCTCCTTCATCCCTGCTACTGCTATGGAACAGTCTTCCTCCTGATGTATTTCCCAAGGAATACAACACAGGCTGTTAAATCAAATGTAAACAAGTGTTTCCTTTCCCAACCCACTACCCATATATGGTACTAACGTACTATAGGTTGACCAGCCAACCTCTCGTATATGGGTCCAACATAAAAAAAAAAAAAAAAAGAAAGAAAGAAAGAAACACAGATTTAATAGTTTAAATTGTTTAAAACCTATGTTTTAATTGTTAAACCTGTTTTAAACATGTTTACACATCCATGACTGCAGTGATATTTGCATTGATAGCCTGTGGGTTGGAAAATCTTATACTATCTCTTTGACTAACCAGATGTCACACTCAAGGGTGTATCACTGAATTTAAGAAAAAAAATTATAAAAAACCTTCAAGTTGAATTATAAAGTAAAACAACAACAGCTAGCATTTATTAATTTCATCTTAAAAACTGACATCAATAAAGGAATATTAATACACAGCATATTAATAAGCAGTTTATGATAAAATTTCACTTTTGTAATATTTTAAATATTTGCTTATAATTACAGAACGAAACTTTTTATTCGATTTCCAAAGACCCTTTTTGAAACTGAAGATGCTTTCCAGCACAAAAAACATGACTTAGGTAAGAATTTCTGCATATAATTTAATTTAAATATATACAACATTTTTCAAACTAAATTATCAAACTAAAATAACTTTTTACTGCATCACTATCATAATTAGTTCATTTCCAACATCTGTTTTAAATAGGATAATACAGTGCAACAAATGTAATTATATACAGATATATAGTTTGCTTGATATTTAATATTACATTACAGTCTGGCTGATTCTTTGACACACTATCCTTTCCTTGAGCTACATTGTGGATATCTCTTTGTGTCCTACAATTTCCAGTGTTCAAAACTGCAATGATATATTTCTGGAGTTGTTTTCTAAATCTACCTCTTTTTCTTTACACTTCATTTGGTTTATATAAGCCTATTACTTTAAACCAGTCAACTCAGTGGCGTAGCTAGGGAGGGGGCAGTCCATCCCGGGTGGCACATTGAACCTTCTAAAATAGTCTCGAGAGCTCATTTCCAAATATTGCAATACCACCGCGAATATTCCTCACAATTGCTGTAAGTGTTGCTAGTTGTGAGAGGAGTTTTTCTAAATAAAATTGATTAAGAATTACCTACATTACTATGAAATAGACTTCGCCAGTGTCATTGACGATTTTGCTAACTGATAAGCAAGAAAAATAACATTTTAGAATGTTGAAATTAAAGTTTTACTTCAAAAATAAACACAGTGTTTTAATTTATTTCCCTATACGTCGTTTTGACTTTTTCTAGTCTTTTTGGTGTGTATTGAGAGGGGGTGGCAAACTCAGGGACTGCCCCGGGCGGCAACAGCTCTAGCTACACCACTGAGTCAACTGGCCGATGTTTGTGGTGATGAATGAGCTATCTTAATTCTCATCTTCCCCTGTATTAGACTTGACCTGGCTAAGTAATTTAGCATCACAAAAAATGTAATGAATCCCACAGCAAATTGGGATTTGCTGTGGGATCACAAGCAAGCAGGGGCTGAGAGAGGAAATCTGTAGATCTTTTTGAAAAGGCGGAAGGTTGTAGTCTATGGAGAAGGCTCTTTTGGAGAACAGAAGTGGATGGAATGAAGGATGAGTGGAGTAAAACTTTCAGTGGATTAGCAGAATTGATCTTTTGGACAGATGAAGAAATTTAGGATATATAGATATCAGTTCTGCTGAATAATGCTAATGAGAATATCTATATAAAACACACAATATGGAAACAGACTGTCTGTGAGAGTGGCTGGAGAGAGAGAGAGAGAGAGAGAGAGAGAGAGAGAGAGAGTGTGTGTCTTTGATAGCTCTTTTGGACAGTATCAAGGGTATTTAAGAAGATTTTGGTGCACCACTCCAGATGTGAGTGTATTCTAAGGTTGTGCAGATTTTAACAAGTAATGTTCCAAGTAAAAAGAATGGCAAGTTTTTTGAAGGCCACTTTTCTGGCACAAATGTTCTGTGGTTTGTGCCAGGAAAGCCTAGAATTAAGTGTCAGTCCAAGAAGAGAGAGAGATCTATTCTTGACTGTTAATGATTGTTAACTAAGTTGAAAAATAAGTCCTTATTACAAGAAAAAAGACAGAATTATCTTCTAGAGGCACTGAAGTGACAGATTTATCACCTCTCCCCTCCACCCTCTTTCCCCTCATCGATGGAGAATTGTATTAGCATTATGTGGATATTTATTGGTTCAGATGTGATTGTTGTGATAATTGAAAATGCCTTCTCAAGTGAACATGACCTCATCTATGAAAAGCAAGAGAAATCCTGGGTACCACATACATTGTTGTAGAAATGACTGACAAAATACTAAATGATGATTATCTCATGAACTTTCTGGAAATAGTATAAAAAAAAAGCTAATTTTCATGAATGACCCTTTATATAACTGTTTGGGAGAATACTCTCTTCCACTGCAATCTCGTTGTCTATGTGCTACTACATTTAGCATCATGGATACAATGCCATTATATGCAGTATGCTTTCCTAATTTTCTCACTATATTTTGGAAATGTGAGGTTCCCTCATGTTTGTATTTAGTGAGGCCTTTTCATTATTATTAAGGTGTTAAATTCCTCTGTAACCTTTATGGCTGTGTTTTTTTTTTTTTTTCTTTTCAGGTTACAGGCTGGTCAGCATTTATGGTTAAAAATTTAGGGAAACAAAACGCACGTATTAAAATAATTACTTTACTTAATATTAAGAAAGTAGCGTGATGTTTTGACCTCTGTATTGAGGTCATCATCAGAAAAATACATATGTATAAGGAGCAAGCTACATGCTACTGCACTTTACAAAGGTAAAATGAATCTAAACTGCTTATTTTATCTAACCTGACCTCTAGTGGAAAAAAAAAGTTAATAAATTAAAAGAATTAATAAAATAAAATACAGTTTAAAAAAAAAGTAAATATAAAAATAATTTAAAAACAGAACTACATTAAACATTTCTAAAGTCCTCTCGTATTGAGATATCCTTTTGGACTTTTTCTGGTGCTATAAGGATTGCAGATTGGTCCTCCACATTCTTGGAATGATTAGTCTGTCATTTTCGCCTTTGGCCATGGGACCAAAAGTGAAAATATCATCTACATATCTGAGCCAGACTTTGGGCTTTAGGTTGGCCAAATTTAGAGCTCGTTGCTCAAAGTCTTCTATGTAAAAGTTAGTTATTGGAGAGGAAAGTGGTGAGCCCATGGCCGTACCTTCTTTCTGTAGGTAAAAATTCGCACTCCGAATGGATCCTCCACATTCTTGGAATGATTAGTCCGTCATTTTTGTTCAGGTTTGGATTGTGTTTTAGCATTTCACAGGCTTCTTTAAGTTTTCTCTCAAACTAGGTTTTGGTGCAGTATAGGGACTTGGCACTTTTCCAGTCAATTCTATGGTATGTTTGGAGTGAGTGGTCTGATAGGCTTGTATGTACATTGGATTTTGTAAATCCCTGGGTGGGCCAGGTGTGGAAGCTGAGTAGATTTCTTAATTTTGTCGGGGGTTCGAATGTTGTATTTATGTTGTGTTTATGGTCTTGATGTTGTATTTATGTAGTGTTCTGTCTATTTTGTCTGAGATACCTCAAACATATGGTATGGCTATGGCATTCTTATAATTTTTTTTGTTTTTAGTTGTATTGTTATGGAGGATCTTTCATTCTAATAGAAAGGCTTAGACGTTGGTTATACATGCGTATTAAATTACTTAAGGAATTTACAACGTACAAATGATATAAATTAAAATTAAACTTTAATCTATATTCCAATATTTCGGCAACGTCGCGTTGCCATTTTCACAGGAACTTAAAATAAAGACATGTGCACGCAGGCACTACACACAGTAATTGAGGATGAAGCAGGAAGCTGTTGTCTCTCCTAAAAGTCCTGATGGTGCCCCCTAGCGGGCTATGTACATATTTTCGGCCGTCAGGCTGAAGGTCTTCTGATGTAAGTCTCCTAAATTTGGGGCAGTCTCATGCAACCAAATTTGTTGAGGTTTGGCATGTTTCTTAGAGCTGAGGCTGATTCCATGAATAGCCTTTCAAATTTGAATTTACTATGGTGTATTATGGCTTTCTTCCACCATATTCTGTGGCGAGTATCCAGAGCATAGTTTGCAAGACCAGAGTGGCTGTACTGGTGAAAATGGATGTAGTCCTTGTGTTCTGAAATTCTGATATTCGCTGTCCTGCCTGTTTGGCCAAAGTAGTACAGCTTATAGCTGCAAGGGACCTGGTATATACCAGGTAGATCTAAGGGAGGTGGCTGGTCTTTAGTGGAGCAGATAAGGGATGCCAATTTTTATATGGTCTGTAACAAGAGGTCAAGTTATGTTTTTTTAGGATTTTGGTAATTTTTTCTGAGGTGCCTCGGATGTAGGGAATGGTGATGGATTTAGAATAAGCCTTGTTGTGAGGGGGAGTTGTGGTTAACTGGTGTCAATATTTTTTGGGTTTTTTGGGGTGGGTAGCCATTGGCTGAGAATGTTGAGAATGTGGTTTAGTTCTGTGGTTAGGGCATTGTCATTTGTACAGATAAGTTTAGCCCTGTTGTGTAGTGTCTTAATATCTCCATATTGTTGTGAGGGGGAAGGGGGGTAGATTGTTGGTGAATGTATCTGCCTGTATGGGTGGGTTTTCTATAAACTGAGAAAACTAAGGTTCCATCAGGCTGTCGGATGACTAGTGTGTCTAAGAAAGGGAGACTGTTATTTTTCTCCTTTTCCAGGGTGAACTTGATTCTGGGGTGTTGGTTGTTTAGGTGTGGTAGGAAGGACAGGAGTGTATCAGAGTCATGTGGCCAAATAGCGAACACATCATCAATGTAGCGAAGCCATATGTTGGTTTTTGTGGGGCAAAGTTTAAAGCTTTCTCTTCAAAAGTCTTCATAAAAAAGTTGGCCAAGGGAGGGGAGAGTGGTGAACCCATGGCTGTCCCCTCTATTTGTTTGTAGATTTTTCTTGCCAAACGAAATAGCCTGAGTTCATAGTGAACTGAAATAGGGCTGAGATATCAGGAGGAAATTTAGCATGGATTAGCTCTAAGGTTTCTTTGAGTGGGACATTTGTGAATAAGGAGGAGACGTCAAAACTGACTGTTATGTCAGTATGTTGGAGTGTAAGGTTTTCTATGCTGGCTTTGAAATGGGCTGAGTTTTTTATGTGTGTGATGGTGTGTTGCCACTGTAGTGTGTGAGCACTTTGGCCAAACGTTTAGCTAATTTGTATGTGGGGGAATCAATGCCATCCACTATGGGATGTAATGGCACATTTTCTTTATGTATTTTTGGGAGTCCGTATATGCGGGGGGGGGGGGGTAAACGGTTTTAATTTGTTGGTGACTTCTACAGATCAAGAAGTGACCTTCTTAAGGAGCCTGTGGAGTTTTCTAATTTGTGAGTTGGTGGGATCATTTGTGCGTTGTAAATTCCTTAAGTAATTTAATAAGCATAAATAAGTACGGAGGATCTTGTGAATTTTTTTTTTTTTATTATAGCCATTTTTTACAAATGTATGGTTAATGATTTCGAATTCTTGGTTTAGAGCTTGTTCATTCGAGCAGATAGTTAGTGCTCTGTGTTTGAGGGTGCTTATGATTCCTAGTTTTTGTGTTGAGTGGTAGTATGAATTTTTGTATATGTACTCACCTGTGTGTGTGTAGGTTTGCGGTAGACTGAGAAGGAGAGGCAGCCTGAGGGAAGATGTGTGATGAATGTGTCTAGAAAAGGAAGAGAGTTGTTATTTTCGATTTCAATGGTGAATTGGATACGTTTGTGTTGTTTGTTCAGGTGGCAAAGGAATGTGTTTAATGTTTTGTGGCTGTAGGGCCAATTTTTACCTGCAGAAAGAAGGTACGGCCATGGGCTCACTACCCCCCTCCCCCAATAGCTAACTTTTATATGGAAGACTTTGAGAAACAAGCTCTAAATTCGGCCAACCGAAAGCCCAAAGTCTGGCTCAGATATGTCGATGATATTTTCACCTTTGGTCCCAGGGCCAAAGGTGAAAATATCGGATAAAAATGACGGACTAATCATTCCAAGAAAGTGGAGAACCCATCTGCAACCCTTACAGCACCGGAACAAATCCAAAAGGATATCTCAATATGAGAAGACTTTAGAAATGCTTAATGTAGTTCTGTTTTTAAATTATTTTTATATTTACTTTTTTTTTTAAACTGTATATTATTTTATTTATTTTTTTAATTTATTAACTTTTTTTTTCCACTAGAGGTCAGACTAGATAAAATAAGCAGCTTAGATTCATTTTACCTTTGTAAAGTGCAGTAGCATGTAGCTTGCTCCTTACACATATGTATTTTTCTGATGATGATGACCTCAATAAAGAGGTTGAAATGTCACATATTACTTTCCTAATATTAAATAAAGTAATTATTTTAACACGTGATTTGCTTCCAGACAGGACGCCAGAGTGTACAGAGGATTTGAAATTGGAAGTGATCACTATTTAGTCTAGAGCAGGATAAAATTGAATTTCATTTTGAAAAGCAGAACATTTAAGAAAGTTTTAAAGTGAATAAAAGTTGAACAGCTCTCAGATGTGAACTGTAGACTAAAACACACAAAGGTTATTGAAGAAAAAATGAAAGAGTTTGAGAACAGGAATCAAACCTTGGAGATTCAGCGGCAAGCTTTGAAGAAAACATTGATTGATTCAGCCAGAGAGGCATGTGATGAGGTTGTCTGCAGGGATAGAAAAATCAGAACTATATGGTGGACTCAGGTAGTTAAAGAGGCAGTGAAGGAAAAGAAGAAAGCATATCAAAAGTTCCTCTCAAATAAGTCAGCTTGTGCTCTTAGAGAATACAGAGACAAATGTAAGAAAGCTAAACACTGTGTAAAACTAGCTAAAGAAAAGTCATGGGAAGACTTTGGTAAGAACATAGAAAATACATATCAAGAATGTGGCAAGATATTCTGGAGGTTGTTGAAGAAGCTCAGAAATGGAGGAAAGAGTGTTGTAAAAGGAATTAGAGATTATAAAGGTGACATGAAAACTGGAGAAAAAGGTATCCTTGAAGTATGGAGTAATTACTTCAAAAAATTGCTAAATGAAACAAGCAGTGTAGCACTGTGGTGAAAAACACTCAAAAGGCATACATTCAGGAATACATATCCATACTTGAAGAAAAAGCCATCAAAGGCTTGAAATGTGGAAAGGCAGCAGGAGTAGATGATATTCGACCAGAAATGCTGAAGCATGGAGGTATAAAAGTCTTACAGTGGCTGCACTGCATAGTTCAAAACGCCTGGCCAGAGGGACAAATTCCTGATTATTGGATTAGAGCTCTCATACTACCCATATATAAAAAAAGAAATAAAACAATATGAAAATTACAGAGCTATTTCCCTACTGAGTGTTCCTGACAAGATTTATGCAAGTATACTTGAGAAACAGTTGAGAAGGATTGTGGAAGAAAAGCTTGGTGAAGATCAAGCTGGATTCAGGCCAAATAGAGGCTGTCAGGATCAGATCTTCATTTTATGACAAATAATTGAGAAATCATGGGAATATAACAAAGATCTGTATTTAAGTTTTGTAGATCTGGAAAAGGCATATGACAAGGTGTCAAGAGAGAGAGAGAGAGAGAGAGAGAGAAGCTATTCAATATGCTACAGTTATATGGTGTCAATGGTACATTATATGGATCAATACTTTTTATTTGAGTTGTAAGTCAGCAGTTAGAATGGAAGCAATTACAGGAAGATGGTTTAATGTTAAATCTGGTGTCAAACAAGTATGTACATTATCTCCTCTGTTATCTATATGGATCACATTATGAAGGAAAGTGTTATTAAACCAGATATCAAAATTGGAGATGTTAACGTCAGCTCTTTGCTTTATGCAGATGATGTTATACTTCTAAATAAATCTGCTACAAATCTACAAGATTCCCTGACTAAATTGAATAACTGTTGTAATAGATATGGTATGAAGGTCAGCAATAACAAGACAAAGATAATGAAAATAAGCAGAGGCATTGAAAAAATCAACTGCATTGTGAATGGAGAACTGTGGAACAAGTAAAACATTTCAGCTACTTAGGCACGATTTTTAGCGAAGATATTAAATTAAATATGGAAATAGACAACAGAATCAACAATAATAAGAGAGAACTAATTTCTCTCTTATTCATATGGAATAAGAGAGAAATTAGTCGGAATGCTAAATTAGCTGTATACAAGATAGTGTTCAAACCAGTTTTAACTTATAGATCTGAGAGCTGGGTCAAAGTAAAACACTTGATCAAAGACTAGAGACTGCAGATATGAGAGTCCTTAGAGGATCAGGGGCATGAACAGATGGCATCAATGGCAATATCATATTGAAAACGAGGATATTAGGAAAGAACTTGACATTGTCAGCATCCAGGAATGCGTTGGCAGAGCTAATCTCAGGTGATATGGTCACCTAAACAGAATGGGCGAGGAAAGATAGCAAAACAAGTGTTCTCTGCCAGGTTGGCAGGAAAACGACCCAGAGGACGACCAAGATATAGGTGGATTGATACGGTAAAAAGTGCCTTAGATGATAGAAATATAAGATCTGATAATGTTGGAGTCTTTACAAGTAACAAACTGATTTGGAGGAAAAATTGTAGATAGGAAGTTAGTGATGATGTAAATTTTTCATGTAGTACTATCATATCCTGTACACCCCTTGAGGGCACATTGGCAGGAATTTGATGATGATGATGTGATTTGTTTTCCTAAATTCTTAACCATGAATTTATGGCTGTGGTGTGGAATCACTTTATATATGATTTACTCTTCAGCTTAAAAAAATCGTGGAAATATCCGTCTATCCACTGAGCTCACAATTCCCCCCTCAGTAATCTTTTAATCTTTATAAAAGACTTGTGAAGTTCTCCAAAATTCTGTATTTTGCTCTATGTACATATGTTCAAATATGATAGTATGATAATGATAGTTAGTTTCATGAATTTTTAATAAAAATTTACATAATCAGCTTTTATCTTTCTCTCCTAGCTACAAAAATCCAAGCATATTTTCGACGTTATATTCAGGAAAAACATTACCAGGAAATAAGAAAAGCAGGTAACATTGAAAACACTTATTAGTCTTATGTCAAAAGAGTAATTTCATGTTCAAAATTTTTCATATTAACTGTTGGTGTGAACAAGCTGTCTGGAAAAAATTAAGTGCAGTGCAATATCTTTTAAGCAAAAACTGATTTTTGCAAAATCAGATTTGCAATATTACCACAGATTATCCTGTGGCACAGACACTTAATTTTTGAACATTAAATTTTTGAAGTAATATATATTTAAGTGAATGTCTAATTTCATTTTGTATTTAGATGACTAAATAAAAATAAATAAAATTATACTAATTGATAGTTCTTGCTTTTATCTCCATTTTTATTGTTTGTTTATTTTTATGGAGCTAGCTGAGGAATTGGATAAGTACCAGATCAACATAATAGGGGTGATGGAAACAAAAAAGACAAAAACTGGTGAGATCTTCAGCATTAAATACAAAATGGTATATTCAGGCAAAGAAAATCAAGGGAAAGAAGGATTAGCTTTAGTATTCCTTATGGCAGGCAATGTCAGGTAGAGTGATGTGGGCAAATATCAGAATGGGGAACTGAACAATGAGACTTATTTGTGCCTGTGATCCCACAAAGGTTCTACTAAGGTAGAAGTGGAGAAATGTTTTGAGGCTTTAGAGAAAGCAACTGACACAGTGAAAAAGAAAAAGTTGGTCCTTGTTAGGGATCTAAATAGCAGAGTAGGAAATGAATCAAACATACAAAAATATTTTTGGAAAATTTGGAGAAAAGAGCAAATCTGATAATAATGGCAAATACTTGTTGGATTTCTGCTCAGGACATGGACTGGTTATTACTGACACAATGTTCCAACATAAAAATATGCACGAATTCACATGGAGAGATGAGACAAGGAATAAGAAAAGTCTCATTGACTATGTTATTGTTGATAATGATGTTTTCTCTCTGATGCAGGACATTAGAGTGTACAGAGGATTTGAAATTGGAAACGATCACCATTTAGTCTTGAGTAGAATAAAATTGAATTTCATATCGAAAAGAAGAACATATAAGAAAGTCTTAAAGCAAATAAAAGTTGGAGGGTGGTTGAACTGTGGAATGCATTGCCTGATGGAGTGGTGAGAGCGGGAATGGTCAATGAGTTTAAGGAGTGCTATGATAGACTTTGTGTTTCTTAGGGGGGGGGGACCTCCCTTCGATGAGTCTTGACAGACTTTATGTTCTTAGGAAGGACCTCCCATGATGAGCCTTTTGACTCCATGGAGGCCTGAATAATAATAATAATAATAATAAACTGCAGAAGATGGGATTGGTTGGCTTCAAAAGGATAGGCCTTCTGAAAGATACCAGCAAGTTGTGTATGATGGAGCTGTATGTTAGAAAAAGAAGGTGGCATGACTCAGGGTTCTCTTCTTGTGCCTCTTCTGTGCTACTTATTTGTTAATATTTCATGTGAATTCACTGGGGGTTATTCAAATGTTCGCTGATGATACAACATTAGGTAGAATTATCAGTTGTATTGCTGATGTTAATTCTCTACAGGAAGATTTGAATATACTTCTTCTTCTCTCTTCCATCATCCACGTGGATGATGATGATGAGGCTGAATGAACTCTTTCCACTTCTATCTCTCCCGGGAGAGTCCGAACAATTCTGTCTAGTTTGGTGTTGCTTGCTGTGATTTGGTTTTCAGGTCCTCTTTTATTTTGTCTATCCATCTAATTCTGGGCCGTCTTTTGGATCTTTTACCTTCCATCGTTGTATACTTCTAGCTTGGACAAACGAGTCGGATTATTATTATTATTTAGGCCTCCAAACAGTCAAAACACTCATCACGAGACATCCTTCCTGGGAAACACAAGTCTATCAAGACTCATCGTGGGAGGTACCTCCTAGGAAAAACAAAGTCTATCATACCACTGCTTAAACTCATTAACCATTCTCGCTCTCACCACTCAGGCAATGCATTCAAGGTTCAACCACCCTCCATGCAAAGAAACCACTCCTCACCTTCTTACTCACAGTTTACTTTCGTAACTTCCAGGGATGGCCCCTTGTCATGATTTCTTCCTGCTGTTCAACCAAGCGAAAAAACTCCCCAGTGTCAACCATATAACCACCTCTCAAGAGTTTAAAAGTCTCAATCATATCACCTCTCCTTCTTCTATCCACCAAACTCTGCAGTCCACATTCTCTCAGCCGATCCTCATAACTAACATTGTACAGTCCTGAAACTTTGTTATCCGCCTCTGTACCCTTTCCACAGTTAATTTATCCACTTCAAATCTTGGGGACCAAATCTGAGAACAATAGTTTAAGTGTCGTCTGACCAGGGTCTTATACAACCGAATAATAATCATTTTATCTCTGCAGGTCAGTGTCGTTCTCATTATTGCAGCAATCCTCTGTGTTGCCTTCACCACATTTGCAATATGTCCCCCTAAATTTCAGGTTTCTATCAATCATCAACCCCAGATCTCTTGTCTCCCCTATTTTCCTCCAGTTTAACTCCTCCTACAGAGTATGCAGCATCCCATCGATGTGTCCCAAAGCTCATTTTGCTGCATTAAACCGACATCCCCATTCATTTGCCCATCTGTGTAGCTTATTCAAATCCTCTTTCATGACTACCACATCTGCACTATTACTAATAACCCTCCCCAGCTTCACATCATCTGCAAACAACTGAATATCCCTCTGCAATGACAATGTCATTGATATTAAGGTTAAACAATGTGGGTCCCAGTACTGAGCCCTGTGAGACCCCACTTGTAACCCTCAGCCTCCTTGACACTGCCCCACCATACAACTCTCTGATACCTATTGGACAGCCAATCCTGAATCCAACCTGACATCCAAACCCATGTGCTGCAACTTAAATAACAGCTTATCATGTGGCACCCTGTCAAATGCCGTCGCTAAATCCAAGAAAATGGTAGTATATGCGTTTTCCTCGTGTAATGTTCTTGTAACTTTATTATAAAAGGCTAGCATATTACTGAAACAAAAGCGCCCCATCACAAATCCATGTCGACTCTCACAGATAACATTACCGTCATCTGCTCAATGTTGTGTACGGTCCCTCACTACTTTCTCCAAGATCTTAACAACTACTGATGATACACAGACTGGCCTATAATTAGACACTTCCAGTCTGTTACCGCCCTTAAGCAATGGCACTATCTTCCTTCCTTCCATTCCCCAGCCACCTTTCCCATAGCCAGACTTTCATTGAAAAGCCAGGTCAAAGGAGCTATCAGTTCCTTAGCACATTCTCTCAAAACTCGTGGTGAAATACCATCCAGTCCCACAGCTTTACTTACATTCCAGAGTACTCAGTATTTGGAACACACTCTCCTCCTGCACCTCTAAACCTCAAACCAGCCCTATCCCTCTAGTATTAAAATTTACTCCTCCATGATGAAATACACCAATAAAGTGTTCATTGAACAATTCCACTATGTCCTCTACATTAGTCACTCTATTCCCATTTTTATCCCACAATGTCATTCTTCCAGAATCATTTCTCCTCCTATTGGCCACATAGCTAAAAAAATTCCCTAGGATTTTCTTTGGATCTTAGGGCCAATCTCTTCTCATATTCCAGTTTCGTCTTCCATACCATACTAGTCACTCTCCTGGCCTGTGTCTTATATTCTTCATGTATCTAGTCTTCACCTGTCTCCTTATATCTCTTCCATTGCCTCTATTTCACATGCAGCTCCTGTTTAGTATTGTTTGTCATCCACTTTACGCAAAATTGTATCCCCTTCTTCTTGTGGAATACAACTTACTCTTGCTGCTAACAAATATTCCTTCACAATTTCCCAAGCTCTGATGATATCCCATCCTTCCACTTCCTCCCTCCATTAAACTTCTCCAAGTTGATGTCTAAGACTATTATGAACACCTGCCTGTAATTCCACATATGTTCCTGTCTCTTTGATACTCCTGCATGTCCTTCATCTTCCAAGTCGAAACCACATGGTCACTCTCTCCAACTGTGGGAGAGATGTCATCTCAGTTATTATTAACTCTTCTAATGCTATGTCTAAATCCAAAACTCTTGAAACTCTTGTTCCCTCTATTACATGTTGCCTAAGATATTTGTCCCTCAAGAATTCTAGAAATTCTATTTCCTTATTGCTATATGCATCTTCCTCTCCCTAGTTTATACTGCTGTAGTTAAAATCTCCCATAACAATCATTCTTCTTGCACTTGCCAAGCTCAACTGTTTAAACATCTCCTGGTTCCCAACCTCTGTGCTCCTTGGTTTGTAGCAACACCCCACTAAATATCCCATCTTGCCTATCTCTACCTCACACCATATGCTTTCAAAATCACTAGTGTCACTGCCTTCCAAAGCCTCCACTCTTAGAGGACATAAGTTGTCACTTATCATAAGCAGCACTCCACCACCACGCTTTCCCTTTCTATCCTGCCGAAAAATGCTGTACCCTGCTGCTTCTATTCCTGTTATTATATCCTCTTCTGTCAACCATGTCTTGGTGATCCCAATAATCTTTGGCCAGGCTGATGCTATCAGCTCTACCAATTCCTCTCCTTTATTCCGGATACTCCTGGCATTAGTATAAAGCATAAAAATGCCACTGTTTCTATACCCAGCATTATCCCTTCTAGACTCCATTGGGCTCAGCGTTACCTAATGTTATCCATGTTTTCCCAAGTACCCATTCCCACAAGAAGCCACCCCTGCTACCATCCACTTCGGACATTCTAGTTTCCCTGCATTGACAGACTGACTCATTCCAAACAGCAATCTCTCCAGATGCCTACGTGCTTCCTCACTTCCTCATTCAAACGCAAGTGGTCTCTTGCATACAATTCCTCTCTGTCCTCAAACGCTCTCCAAGTATCCACATATTCCAATCCTCTCTTGTGACATTGTGACACATTCTAGCTATTATGTTATTCAACATTACTGCTTTTCTGCTGAGCTCGTCACAATCATACCATGGCAATATGCACACTATCTTTCCTCTCTGCATCATCTTTCGTACTACCTTGAGCAGAAATCTCATATCTCTCGCTGCCCAATTTACGTTACCTCTCCAGTCATTTGTTCCTACCATTACAATCATCTCATCTACCCTTTCACCCCTTTTAATTGCCATGGCCACACTTTCTATTTTTCCTCCAGGCAGACATTCCTCACGCATCCTATCTTGCACACCATGGATCATTGAATCACCATACATTACATCTCTTACCATTCCCTCTCTCCTCTTCTATCATTCTCATAACTCTCTCTCATTCCCTCTCTTCAACTTATCCTATTCATCCTATTCTCTCTTCTTCTGTTATTACCATAACTCTCTCTGATTCCCTCCCTTCTACTGTTCCCATTCTCTCCTCTTCTATCATTCCCAAACCCCTCTCTCATTCCCTCTCTCCTACTGCTTCTATTCTCTTCTCTTCTATCATTCCCCAAACTTTCTCTTACTCCTACTCTGATTTGCCTTGCATACATCTCTTTCATTCTCCTAATCTCATCTTTCATACTTCTCATCTTGTTCACAAGATATTCCACCTCCTCTTTCAGCTCATCTATCCCTCTCTGCAAGTTAATCACTCTTACTCGCCATTCATTTACCCAATCAAAACCATCTCCTTAACTCAAGCCTTCCACTCTCCCAACTCTTATTTTCTCATTCATACTTCGCTCGTCATTCTATCCTATCACACTACTTGTCTCCTGATATTTATTTCCTGTCCCTGAAGCAACTAGGTCAGTTATCGATATATCTAGTTCATTAATTTTCTCTGACTCTCTGCATTTTGCACATATACACACTCCCCCTTCTCTCACCCACATATCCAACTCCCGCAAAGCGTACATGCCGCAATCACTGCATACCACAAAGTCCTTTATTATATTATATAATAGAGTTCTTAAATGGTGGAGGACTCGATGACACGCCATTTGTAATTGCAGTTGCGCTTTCCATCATTCCTTACTGCTGATTACGTAACTACTAAACTAATCGCTAAAAATATATATATGAACACTGTTTCACAGATATATATATAAATAAATAAAATCACAGTAACACAAGTGTTATTTAGTGACCTTGCCTTCTCGGTAATCCAACAAAACTCCAAAAGTAGAACCACTAAATAGCACTTGTGTTACTGAGAAAAAAATGCAACACAATTCACAAAAGAATTCACACTATACACCGCTTAAAAACACTTTTCCCTACCACCTCTCATAATCACCTGCCATGTGCTTCAGCTTATAGTTTTAATACATGCAAGGTATTACACTTTTGGGTGCAGAGATATAAAGCTGTGTACTGTACTGTATTGGTGGAGCTGTATTTCAGGAATTGGATGAGATTTGTGATCTTTGGGTGATGGTAGACAGTAGTCTACTATGTCTACCATGCTGATATATGTCTACCATGTAATAGTCAACCATGCCGATATGATAAAAGTTACATTTTAGTTGCCTAATTTTCATTGTGATGTGGAAACACTAGAGAGGATCCAAAAATGAAGTGATATTGGGACTCTGGAGTGCTGGTTATGCAGAGCATTTGAAGGAATGTGGATTACATATTTTTGTGGATAGGAGGAGAAAGTAGAGATATGATAGAGACCTTCAAGTTAGTTAAGGGATTCTACCAGATTAATACAAAAAGAATTATAAAAAGAGTAGACATTAAGATGGGAAGAACGAGAGGCCATCCCTGGAAGTTGTATAAAGATGTGGTGAAGAAAGGTGTGAGGAGTAGATTTTTTATTTATGTGGAGATTTAGTGGTAAGTAGAATGCATTGCCAGAGTACATTGTGAATGCAGGGAGTGTATATAATTTCAAAGTTCATTGCTGGTTGCGTGAGCCTCCCACAAGTCTGACTCCATGGGAGGGTACCCCAATAATATTACATTGCATTATCCTGTCAAATGTATGCAAAGTCCAGAACTGTCATGGTATAGCCATTTCCTTTGTCTCACTCAACTGTTACTTTATTATAGAAGGCTAATTAATTACTGCTTTAGGGTCTTCCCTATGGAATGGCATACTGCTCCATAGAGTATTATTATTCTATAACATGTCCTAATATCCCATCTAATCTCCCATAGTCTAATCTTTGAATGGTACCTGTGGCATAACTACAAAACAAAAATTTACACAATCACCACAGTAATAAATTTTAATGAAAGTAAAGAGATTTCATACCAAAAATAGCGCTACATCATCAGTGTGTAGAAACAACAAGTAAATAAAAGAATAGGAATACAAGGTACTTACAACAATTGATTTAACAATTAAAAATGGTTGCTGCATGCTAGAAATTAATATTAATAAATATCATTAAAACTGTTTTTGATGTTTACATAATATGAGAATCTCCCTAACTTTTGGTAGAGAGAGATGATCACTCCAATTCAGGTTAGGTCAATGTAAAAGGGCTTCGCAACTTTCTTTGAAAAAGTTTTCATATTTAAAATTGATTCTATGGAGAAGACAAGCTTCATCCCACAGGTTACTGTGTTATGTCAATCCTATTCTGTGGTAGATCAGACTTTTGAGGTTTCACATATTCCATGTGGTATTGATGTTCATTAATTCTGCCCAAAGTATGTCAAATTACATTTACAAAGGATCTAGTAAACACCACCTAAAAATAGAGATGAGAGTTTGTCTTTTATAGATGGTAACAGATGAGAAATTTTTTTGATAGAAAAATGTGGGAATATGGTGATACTTTACTTTTACTTAATCCTCCCTCTTTTATCTTTTAACAGTGTCCAGGTAATTCTTAGGCTTTGCAACCAGGGAATATGGTGATATTTCTTCAAAATTCTACCAATGGGTTCAGAGATGCCAGAAATATATGGGATTAGAACCCTTCAGTCTGAAGCATCCTTAGGTGTTGGAATGTGTGCTTCTCTCCTTCAGGCTTACAACAGGAACTTCTCACTTTCAAAACTTTAATGGAATTAAAGGTTACAACTCTCATCAAATCCACCAGATAATTGACTCCTATGTTCCAACACTTAAGGATGCTTCAAGAGACTGCAGGGTTCTAATCCCTTATATTTCTGGCATCTCTGAACCTATTGGTAGAATTTTGAAGAAGTATCCATATTCCTTAGTAGCAAAGCTTAAGAATAACCTCAACACCGTTAAAAGGTAGAAGAGGGAGGATTAGGTAAAAGTAAAGTATCACCATATTCCCACATTTTTCTACTAACAAAATTTCTCATCTGTTACCATCTATAAAAGACAAACTGTCATCTCAATTTTTAGCTGGTGTTTATGAGATTCAGATTCAGCTTTTTAAATATTGCTATTTAAAAAGAAACATTCTAGAAGATAGCAACTTTTTGGACCTTCCACTTTTTTAGACCATCCATATTATGCAATATTTGCTAATGGGAGATAAAATTCTGTCTATTTTTATTATGAGAGGGTTTTTTAAAATAGTTCCATCCTCTTAGTTCGCTGTGGACTTATGGTCAACTGTATGAATGACTGGAGAGCAATCGCAGGCAGAGAAGGCCAACTCAAGGCAGTTAACTTAGATAATGTTAACCAGCTGGATACCAGTCATTTCCAAAGTTTAGTTTAGTTTCATTTGATCTTTTGGTTATTCAGTTTCATGAGACCGGTGAAAAAGGATAGTCTTTGTTTGAACTACATGTTGATATAAAAGAACTGGGGCCGTTTTTTTTTTTCCCTTCCCATAGTAGTCAAGTATATTCAGGACTACAACATCTGTTGAACAGATTACTGGAATCCTGTATCAATTATGGAATGAAAATTAACATCAGAAAAACAAAAGTGATGAAAATAGCAAGGAAAGAGGCAATATGGATATCAGAATAAATGGGGGAAAATTGAATCAAGTAAAGACATTTAAATATCTAGGAAGTGTTATTAGCAGTGATGGAAGATGCAAAAGTGACATAAAAGCAAGAATAGTGATGGGAAGAGATGCCTTTAATAGAAAATGGAATTTATTCAGAAGTAAAATGGATAGAAACCAAAAGAAAAGACTAATAAAATGTTATGTGTGGAAGAAGAAATTAAGATTTTGGAAAGCTTTGAGATGTGGATTTGGAGAAGGATGGAAAAAAATCAAATGGACAGATAAAATAACTAATGAAGAGGTCTTAAAAAGAGCAGCAGAAGAAAGAAAGAAGTCTGTTAAGGAGGATAAAAAGAAGCAAGGGAAACTGGATCAGACATATTCTGAGAGGGAATGGAATCATCAGAGATGCCATCGAAAGAAAAATAGATGGAAAAAGACCCAGAGGAAGAGTAAGGAAAACAATGCTAGATGATATGCTCAATGGAGACAGGTATACAACCTTGAAAGAGAAGGCTCAGAACAGAAGAGAGTGGAAGGAAAGTTTCTGCTACTAAAAGAAGAATCTGCTCAATTGCAGAATACTAAAGAAGTAGTAGTAGTAGTCAGGTCATCTGTCTTTTCTTCTCTTAATACTGTCAGGCTCTCTTGCCCCCTTATTAAGTATTCTAGGCCTATGATGAACATGGTTTTACTTTTTTACCTCAATAATAGTCGAAATCAGTCTGGGTAGTGGCTCTTCCCATATTGTATAGCATTATGCACATCTAAAAGGAAGTATTCTCTGTATTATGGGATATTAAGACAATTGATGTGAAGTCATCAGCTTCTATATACAAGTGGTCTTGTTGTGAAGTTACTTCATGTGCAAACTTTGCTTACTCTTGGATAAAGGATTAAACAAGAATATAATTTCTTGGCAAGTTTACCTTAGTATTTATTTTTAATGGGATTAAACTGTATTTTACTGGTATTTTTATTGGCCTGATGAAGAAAATGAGGAATTCTATGAAAAGTTAGTGTTTTGGCCTGCCTGTAGAGGAATGATGTTCTCTTACATTCTAGAGGTCTGGCAGGTTTTGTTTAGGGGGAAAGTAACACCCATGCTCAGACTAACTAATTGGTTACTGCTAATCTTCCAGCAGTACCAATGACTGACTTACACTGACTTTCAAAACTGATGGTCTCTGACACTAGATTGATTACTTCCCAGGACTGCAGTGATAAAAGACAAGCATGTTTGATGTATTTGCCTGGAAGTAGATTGTGGTACAACCATTAAGTAGCAAGAGCTAAATAGGACTAATATTCTGAAACCTCCCAAGGGAGTTCCATCCCAATAGAATGAATACCTGAGTGAGAGAAATTGCCTAGAGGGTTCATGGGAGGGAAAAAAAAAGTTGGATGCTCATTTGGAGACTGATAGAAGAACATGCCTGAAATACTATGGAAGAGAGTTAGACATAATACGGATATAGCCTAGAAATATTTTGGCCCACTTACAGGAAGTGGGTAAAGAAACATATGAATTGAAATTTATAACTGAATTCAGGAAACACATCAGGCAAGACAAATATTAAGGACAAATGTCATGCTAAGAAATATGAGATGAGTAGACAGATTACAAGAGAATGTTTTGAAATGTTTGAGAGCTTAAACACAAATTTATTCCCAAATTCCATGTTAATCATTAGTACTGTTACCCAAGAAGAGAATAATGCTAATGGAATTCTGAACCAGAGACCAAAAAGATATGGAGAGAATATTGTGAGGAAGTGAACAATACTCACAGTACTTTTTTCCATCTGTGGGGAAGGAGTACCATGAGGAGCTGTACAGGAAAGAGAGAGAGGGAAGGAACAAAGGAAATTAGGAATAAACCTCCTCCCTAGGGGAATCTTGAATTGGAACCACTCTTACTTAGGCTTGAAATTTAAACAACTATTAAGAATTTTAATAACAGTAAGGCCTTGGGTGTAAGTGGAATATAGACCAAGCCCACAGGAGATTTTTGGAGTGACTGTCAGAAACAGAAGCATGGCCTAGAAACCAGAAAACTTGAATTCATGCTACTGCACTCTAAGCAAGATATGAAGGATGGCAAGAACCATCCATTTAAAAGAATCAGCTAATGCTTTTTTTTCTTTTTTTTTTATTTCCCAAAAGGAGTAGATGAAACCATTTAGTCCTAACTTACTAACTTTTGGAATTTGGGTAAAGTCCATCTTTATCCTTAACCACTTATCCAAGACTATCAGTTTAATTGGCTTGGCATCCAAGGAAGAGAGTATGGAAGACAAGTACCTCTATCTCATAATCCCTAACACTATAAATATATTATTGTCTACAATAGTGTGAGTTCTACAGTTAATTTTCTTGAGTTGGGACAAGAAAACTGGTGATACTGGGAGAAAAAATAATAACTACTTGCATGTGCCAGAGATCAACAAACTTTGGAACCTGAAAAAGAAAAGCTTAGAAAAAGTTACTCTCAGCAAATAGGATCAAATTTAGAGACAAATGGGATCAAATTTCTTCTGGAAACCTAACACTATGAATGCAGAGGCCATTTCCATAGGGCTACACATGCCTGGAGAGAAGTATAGACTAGTTTAATCTCTCATGGAAACAAGATTCTTCTAAAGATTATTCTGGATAACATTGAAGCCAAAGTTGAGGGTGAGATGTCTGAGAAACAAGGAAGGTTCCTGAAAGATAAGAGTATCAGAGATCAGATCCTTTTTGTATTGAGCAAATCATCAAGAAGTATACAGAATTTAGACTTCGATGTGCTTCGTAAACAATTTAATAGCTTTTGACTGTGATTAGCATGTGAAATTATGGGAAATAATGAAATTAATGGGCTTTCCTCTTTTTAAGAACAGGATTTAAATGGTTGGATTTGGGTAGGCAAGGGAGTTAGACAAGGGTAACCACTTTCTCCTCATCTGTTCAGTATCTGTACTGTGGGCATTGTGACATGATGAACTAAAGATTACAATAGGTGGTAGAGATGGGTTTCAATCTTAGATACATTAATGATACAGCTCATCTATAGTGACAGAGAAGAGCAAATCCTTTAAAGAGTTAATGAGATTAGCAAGAGCACAGGATATAAACTCAGCCTTAATAAGATGAGGCTTATGATTATTGAAGGACTTCTAGTCAGAGAATGACTAGCCTACTTTGCCAAACAAGTCTCCCTCATAGTTGTCAATGCTCTTTTGAGAGCGTTGGCAACTATGAGTATCTAGATCTATCATCAGTGTGAAAAATTGCTGTTCAGAAGATATCAGAGGAAGATTAACAGTGAATTAAGATCAAGAAACTAGGCAATAGTAAAACAGTTAGTATGAAAGGATAGATCCAAGATTACAGGAATAGATCTAAGCATTCTGAATGCAGCTGGTTTTTCAGTATCAACTTATGCATGTGGAACTTATGTCTGATAGGAAAATGATAGCTGCTTTTGAGATGTGGTATTATAGTTGATTAAATCTCATATACATTGAGATTTTATAAGAGATTGGCCCTTGAGAGAATATGCACAGCTTTAAGACTCCCTAAGAGCATTGACAGATTGAAATCTGAGGTACTTTTGAATATATGAAAAGAATGGAAGAAGGATCTCAAACAGTAATTATTATTATTAACATCTGACCTCCATGGAGTCAGACTCAACGTGGGAGGTACACACTATTGCACACAATGCTCATCCAACTGTGCCTTAAAATGATTCAATGTGCCTACATTCACAACACACTCAGGCAATGCATTTTACTCACCAACCACTCTCCATGCAAAGAACATGCTCCTCACTCCTCTGCTCTCACCCTCTTTATACAGTTTCCAGTGATGGCCTCTTGTTCTACTCCCCTCTCTCATTCTATGAAAAATCTCTTCCATATCAACCTGATAACAACCCTTGACTAGCTTATATGTCTCAATTATATCTCCTCCCTTCCTCCTATTCACGACACTTTGAATTTACATTCTCTTGCTGTCCTCGTACTCCAAAGACCAATGATAACCTTTGTGAAAAAGATATGTTGGAAAGAGTCTTCTCTAGACTCTTTCCAACATATCCTTGTCATCATGAAAACCCAGTGACCAGATCTGTGCATAATTCATATGAGGCCTGATCAAGGCCTCATACAATGGCATCATAACCTCTTTATTTCTGTATGTCAGGATCCTCTACATCATTGCCATTATCCAACGTGATGTTTTCACAACTTGTGCAATGTGGCCCCTGAATTGTAGGTCCTTGTGCACCACATCTAGATTTCAAAACCTTACACTTTATAACATTGAGCTGATAGTTCCACTTATCTGCCCATTCATGCAATCTATTCAAGTCCTCCTCACAAGGCCATAATATCTGATTGACTCTGCATTGCTCTCCCCAATTTTGCATCATCTGCAAACAGCTGCATATCACTAGTTAAACCCATCCCAATATTATTAACATACAAATTGAACAACAATGGTCCCAAAACCGACCCCTGCAGTACACCACTAGTGACCTTTCTCTTATGGGACGCTGCACCACCCTTATACAACTTTCTGATAACTATCTGACAACCAGTCACTGACCCATCTCAGAAGTCTGTTATTCAATCCCATCTTTTTCAGTTTATTTAATAGTTTGTAATGTGGAAGCCTATGAAAAGCTTTTGCAAAATCCAAGCACACCACTGCATATGCATCTCCCCTTGTCCAATGTATTTGTCACCTTGTACATAAGTAAGTTAGTAAAATATGATCTCCCCTTAACAAACCCATGATGATAACCACAGAGCATACTGCTGTTATCAACCCATTTCTCCGTTTTTATGCCAATTTCAACCCATTTCTCTATTTTAAAGCCATAGGCCTTATCACCATCTTTATGCAGTGGAACTGCATAAAGATGGTGATAAGGCCTAAAGCTTTAAATTATAGGCCAATCTCTCTCTCTCTCTCTCTCTCTCTCTCTCGTACCTCCACCAGAACTCCAGATATATAGATTGGCCTATAATTTAAAGCCACAGCCTTATCATCACCTTCATGGTGGAACAATTTTGAATTGAAGATTGAAGATAGTGTACCTGGGAACGGGGAAGATGACTGACTCTCAGTGAGATGGAGTTTGCTCTTGTCCTAGTTTCAAGAGTGAATGAGTCTTCAGACAGCTGATGGTTCAAGAAAAGTTTAGAATACAGCTACCTGGCAAGAATTTGTGTGACTCATCACTGGGTAATGGAGTGACAATATGGAAGCTGCTAATATGTAATGAAATTGCAGGGTTTATTTCCATGTGCTAGGTTTGTAGGCAGGTAAGTAGGTTTTGTAAGAAGTGGGAGGGAATTCATTGTAATTCCATTCATTCATTTTGAAATTTTATTTCATGCTTGAATTCTGCTCCAAAATACGATTATTTTTTGCAAGATTTTTTGTTGGGAAGATATAGAACTCAACAGTGTAAAGAGTTTACTGCCTTAAACTTTAAAAAGATGAGTCATTTAATTATTTTTGGCATCCCTAGTCATTGATGCTAGAACATTATTTCTATAATGCAAGCAACTGTGTTAATTGATACAATATTCCTTTGCATCTGTTTGGTCTAAAGATTGATACTGTTTTATACTCAACCAGAAATTATATCTTTGCCATTTCAGTCAGTTGCTTGTTAAAATGATTCTCGCTTAGCTGAACTTTAATTCTCTTGAAGACCTCCAGAAATCACCTCAACTTTATTTTCATACCATATCAGTAACTGTGAGCATCACAGAAGATAAAGGAGAGGCATTCCTTTATTTTCACAGGAATAGTGTGTGTGTGATACTAATGATAACAACAAATGCCTGCTGGATTTCTGTTCAGGACATGTATTAGTTATTACTAACACCATGTTCCAACATAAAAATGTGCACAAATTCACATGGAGAGAAGATGCAAGAAATAGGAAAATGATCCCTGACTAAGGTATAGTTGACTGCAATGTTTTTCCACTGGTCCAGGACAAGAGTATACAGAAGATTTGAAATAGGAAGTGATCACTATTTAGTTTTGAGCAGAATAAAATTGAATTTCATATTGAAAGGAAGAGTGTTTAAGAAAGTTTTAAAACAAATCAAGATTGAGCAGCTTTTCAGCTTTCAGAAATACACAAACATCACTGAAGAAAAAATGAAAAAGTTTGAAAACAAGAACTAAACCTTGGAGATTCATTGGCAAATCCTGAAGAAAACATTGATTGATTCAGCTGGAGAAGCATTTGGTGAGGTTGTCTGTTAAGATAGAAAAATCAGAACTCCATAGTGGACTCGGGAAGTTAAAGAGGCAGTGACGGAAAAGAAGAAAGTGCATCAGAAGTTCCTGGCAAGTAAGTCAGCTTATGCTCTTGGAGAATATAGAGAAAAATGTAAGAAAGCAAAGCACTGTGTAAAACTTGTTAAACAAAAGTCATGGGAAGTAAGAACATACAAAATAAATATCAGGAAGGTAGCAAAATAGTCTGGAGACTATTGAAAAACCTTAGAAATGGATAAAAAAAGTACTGAAAAAGAATCCAATGATAAAGGTGATCTGAAAACTGAAATTAAAGGCATTCTAGTGTCTGGAGTAATTATTTTGAAAGATGGTGAAATGAAACAAGCAGTGTCAGCATGATGTAGAAAACTCCCAACAGGAATACATATCCATATTTGAAGTAGAAAAAGTCATTAAAAACCTGAAATGTGGAAAGACAGCCAAAGTAGTTAAAATTTGACCAGAAATGCTCAAATATGGATGTATAAGACTTTTACAGTGACTGCATCACAAAATTGTGAAGGTGGGGTCAGAGGGTCAAATTTCAGATGATTGTATCAGAGCTCTCGTGGTGCTCATCTATAAAAAAGGAAATAAAACTGAATGTGAGAATTACAGAGGTATTTTCCTGTTGAGAGTTCCTAGTAAGATTTATGCAAGTATACTTGAGTATGAAAAATTGTGGAATTGAAGCTTGGTGAACAAACTGGATTCAAGCTAAATAGAAGTTATCTGGATCAGATTTTCACTTTAAGACCAATAACTATTGGTCTTAAAGTGAAATCTTGGGAATATAGCAAGGATTTGCATTTAAGTTTTGTTGATCTGGAAAAGGCATATGACAAGGTGCCAAGAGAAAAGCTATTCAAAACGCTACAGTTATATGGTGTCAATGGGACATTATATTAAGCAGTACATAATGTCTATTTAAGCTGTAAGTCAGCAGTTAGAATTAAAGGAAGTATAAGAAGATGATTCGATGTTAAATCAGGTGTACAACAAGGGTGCATGTTATCTCTATTATTATTCATTATCTATATAGATCACATTGTAAAGGAAAGTGGTATTAAATCTGATATCAAAACTGGTGATGTTAATCTTAGCTCTGTACTTTATGCAGATGATGTAATACAGGAACTCTCATATAACACTGCATTCCTGCAACATATTCTCGCTCTAACATGGTTCGAGAATTGGAGAAATCCCTGTACAACACAGGACACGATGAGAGCTTTTAACAGCAAGCACCATCTCATTTGATATTTTTCATTCAAGCATGTATGTCATGTCAGATTTGTGTACAGAATTTTAGAATTTTAAATTCATTTTGTTCGTGAAGTATTAAACATATTTTAAGACTTTCACAGTTTTCTTCTTGGTACTATTTTTTTTGCTTGTATTATTTGTATGTATTATTGAACCTTTTTTAAAGAAGTGTTAAATATTTCTTTTTTGTGAATTAATTTGTAGCCCTGAACAATGTCTGCCAGAAGTAAAAAAAAAAATTACCCCTTAAAAGAGATTTCATCTTGCTAGAATTAAAAATACAGATTTTGGATCATCTTAAAAAGGTGGAAAAAGTACCATATGTTGCAAAAATCTTGGATTTAAATGAAGTAACAATCCGGACCATAAAGAAAAATGAATAGAAAATTAGAGCTTCCGTTGCTGCAGGTTGTTCCATCTCCGCAAATATGACAGCTCATCCCATAGCACCAATACTTGAAAAAATGGAAAAAGCTCTTAGTATTTGGATTGATGACTGCTCCAAAAAATGGATCCCACTGGACACCAATATTATTAAACATGAAACTTTAAAAATTTACAACTACTTAAAAGAAAATGGCGAATCTATTAACCACCCCAACTTTGTTGCTAGCAAAGATTGGTTTCAGCCATTTTTGAAAACTCTTTTTATTACAAAACATAAAAACACAAGGGGAAAGCACTGATAACTTCAGCTGATAATGAAGCTGCCAAAACTTATCCAAAGGAATTGCAAAAAATTATTGAACAGGGTGGATATACAACACATCACATTTTTAATACCGACGAGATGAGCCATTGGTGGAAAAAAATGCTCAAGAGAACATTTATTTCAAAAAATGAAAAAGTTGCACCAGGTTTTAAAGCATCAAAAGACCGTGTAACATTACTTATGTGCAGTAACGCTTCAGGTGATCACATGGTAAAACCCATGTTAGTTTATAAATCCCTCAATCCTCGTGCAATGAAAAACCTAAATAAGAGTGCTTTACCACTGCAAATAAGAAAGCTTGGGTAACTACTGATTTATTTAAAAAATGGATTCTAAACTGTTTTGTACAAAGTGTGGAAAACTACTTAAAGCAGAAAAATCTAGATTTTAAAGTTCTGCTGATATTGGATAATGCACCCAGCCATCTAAAAGATTTAAATCACCCAAATGTCAAAATAATTTTTTACCACCAAATACAAGTTCATTACTTCAACTGTTAGATCAGCGAATTATAGCTACATTTAAAACTAATTGCATCAGGAAATCGTTGCAATGGGTTTTGAATAAAGTCGACGACGAATCTATGGAGGCATGGAAACATTTTACAATTTTGGACTGTATTAATCTCATAACTTCATCCATCAAAGAAATAAAACCGACAACGTTAAATGCCTATTGGAAAAAAAATATATGGCCAGAGTCAGTTCAAAGCGAAAATCTAATCGAGCCAGCAGAAAACAGAATGGATGTAATAATAGAACTTGCTAAGTCTCTAGGAGAGGATGGTTTTGACGATATGAATGTCGAAGATATTTAGAATTACTGGTGGAAGAAAAGACTGATGAAGCAAATTTGGTGGAAATGGCATCTGGGATAAACCAAATTAATTCAGAGGATGATAGCACAGATGGAAACGATGAAGTGAAACATTTTACCCTAAAAAGCATAAAGAAAGAATAATTGGAGTTATATTTTCTAAATGAAGATGATTTAAAAAAGAAGCTTTTTAAAAGAAGCACAAAATTTAAGAGAGAATTTACAATGAATTATAAAGATAATCTCTCAGCTAAAAACAAACAAACAATCGAAAATAACATTTTTGCAAAAAAGTAGAGCATTGAACTCAAGATGATGCTGAAGAAAGCTCAGAAGATGAGGACATTTTGCCAGAGAGAAAACGCCCTCTTTTAATAGTGCTTAGTAGTGATGACAAAGAAAACATTATGTAATTATGTAACTTTATGTAATACTTTTGATCAATTATTGTTTTAATAAACATATATTTCTCTTAGTTATAAAAAGAAAATAGTATAGTTTTTTTAACTTTTGGAACATAACCCTGTTTTTTTTGTACTAGTTCTTTATTTCGTATAACACGAATTCGCACAACACAGCATTTTTTAGGAACCTAACGATCATGTTACCTGTACTTCTGAATATATCCAGTACAAGTCTACAAGATTCCCTGACTAAATTGAATAACTGTTGTAATAAATTTGGTATGAAAATCAGCAATAAAAAAACAAAGACAATAAAAATAAGCAGAAACATTGAAAACATCAATTTAGGTACAATTTTTGGTGAAGATGGTAAATTAGTAGATGATAGTAGATTAATAAAGCTGGTATGATAGGAAGTGAACTGAATAAATTTATATGAGATAAGAAAGACATTAATCAAAACACAAAGTGGTGTTCAAAACATTTTAATTTATGGTTCTGAGAGCCGGGTTAGAAATAAAACACTTCATCAAGGACTGGAGACTTCTCATATCAGATTTCTGAGAAAGATTAGTGGAGTGAACAAATGGCATCAATGGCAGTAGTACATTAAAAATGAGGATATTAGGAAAGAACTTGCCATTATTAGCATTCAGGAATGTGTTAGTAGAGCTAATCTCAGGTGGTATGGTCACTTAAACAGAATATGAGAGGAAAGAATTGTTCTTGGTCAGTTGGCAGGGAAAAGACCCAGAGTATGACCAAGTTGTATATGGATTGATACATTAAAGAGCACCTTAAAAGACAGAAATATAAGATCTAATAATATTGTAATCTTGACAGATAACAGATTAATCTGGAGGAAAATTGTTGATCAGAAGTCAGTAATGGTGCCAAGTTTTCATGTAGTGCTATCACACCAACTTATTATGCGGTAATGAAATGCTTTTGCAAAGTCCAAGAATATCACTCTATATGATTCTCCCTTATCTAACATACTCATTACCCTATCATAAAATGCAAGTAAATTGCTAAAACAGGACCTACCCCTATACAAATCCATGCTGACCATCATAATGTATGCTATGTCCATCTACATAATCCTGTATTTTATTCCTAACCAATCTCTCCACCACCTTGACCACAACTGCAATTATACAGAGTGGTGTATAATTGGAAACGTCTGTCCTAGAACTATGTTTCTGGAGTGGTACTATTTTGCCTTCTTTCTACTCTTTAGAAACCCTACCCACTGCAAGACTTTCATTAAATAACCAGATCAAGGGCATAGTCCACTGTTGTGCACATTCCTTAAGAATATGTGGTGATATGTCATCCATTCTCACAGCTTTATTAACATCTAATCCAATCAACACCTGATACACTTCTGATTCTTTCATTTCCAATTCTTCTAATACTTTCCTCCCTTCTATATATATTGCACTGCAATCATTTACACCAGTATGATATACACTGATGAAGTGCTCGTTCAATAATTCTACTATATCCTTTGCAACTGTTATTCTGCTGCCATGAATGTCTACCAGTGTCACCCTGCCATGATTATTCTTTCTGTTTCTTGCAATATACCAGAAAAATTCCCTTGCGTTAACTTTGGCCTGACCAGCCAACCTCCTCTCATACTGCACATTTTCTTTCTTTACCATGCTTGTCACTTTCCTAGCCTGCACTTTATAATCTCATGGATCCAATCACACCAACCAACTGTCTAGCACCTCCTCCATAGCCATTTCTTTTCCAACACAGCTTGCTTGATTTCACTGTTCATCCATTTCACTCCTACTCTATTTACTTGCTTAACTCTTGCTATGCAGTTATACATTTGCTTTTTGTCAGATAATGAAAATAACTGTCAGTTATTTTCAATTGTTTGCTATGGCAATCAGGGAATCTATGCTTATACATAACCTACCAAATGATTTGAACAGGCTGAAGCTGTGCATAAATGATAATGACTAGTTCAGAGTTAATAAGTGTAACATTATGCACTTTGGCCTGAGAGATCTCAAATACATATTACATTGATGATTATGCTTCAAAAAACTGAGGAAACTAGGGATCTTGGAAATTTGTTAGATAGGAAGTAAAGTTCAAAAGTCAGAGACCAGAAATTGCAAATACAATTAAGATGTTAATTGTAATGCTGAAATGAACATTGACATGTAAGGATAAAGAAGTCACTTTATTGTTTTGGCCTTGATGTGAACACAGCCATACTACTGTGTGCAGATTTGGTCTGTAGGGTTCAAGATTTGGTTTCTTACATTTGTAAACCCCATCTTTGCACTGTGAAAACAGTGCAAAATGGGTTTGCATCCGAACTTCTGAAAGGATGTTATAAAATATTGATTGATGAAATTTTTATTATATGGAAGGTGGGGAGAGGAAAAGTTAAGATTGTGTACAGTTAAGAAAGGGGATGAGAGCTAGATTTTTCATTTTCAGAGCAGTTAATGAGTGTAACAGTTTCCTGTTGGAGTCGTGGGTGCATCTAGTCTAGTGTGAATGAGTTTAAGAGAAAGTATGATATCTAGTATGGATGATGTTTGGTCTCCCTTGGTGAGTTCTTGAATTCTTTGTGGGGTCACTGGTGATGACCAGTGATCCCACAAAGGATAATAAAAATAATAATAAAATTCCTCTGTAGTTTGTTGGAATCTAATGGAATGTGGTATTTACAATAGCTATTAAAATAAATTAAAGATGCCAAGAAATTATATTCTTGGTTTCATCCTTTATCCAAGTGTAAGCAAACATAGTTTTCACATGGAGTAACTTCACAACTGGTGTACTTGTATATAGAGACTAATGACTTCACATCAGTTGCCATAGCATCCCGTAATGCATTATGGAACTACTTTTATGTGGAAATGTGACTTCTGTATTACTTCAACCTTGGTATCACTTCTGGGTCTGGCTTCCACTGATATGACCTCAGTAAAGGTCGAAACCGGTCTGGGTAGTGGCCCTTCCCATAATGCATAATATGTAAGGATATGTGCATTGCATTATGAAATACTAAGGCATTATGAAATATTAGCCTCTATATACAAGTAGCTCAGTTGTGAAGTTACTTCACGTGCAAACTTTATTTGCTTACACTTGGATAAAGAACGAATCCAAGAATATAATTTCTTGGTATCTTTAATTTATAGTATAACCAAGAAGTGAAAAAACTTTCAACAATTGCTATTAAAATTTACTATTTCATTGGCAGACAATTTTAATGATAAAAACTAGCTCCTTAAAGATTTGTCTGCAATATATATAACAAAAAAAAAAAAAAAAAAAGAGGCTAAGCTCTAAGTTCTATTGTTTTATGGTAGGGTGTCTCACTATACAAGAACACTGTTATGAAAAATTCTTTATTTTATGATTGCCTATAGCCAACTTCTTATTTATGATTGCTACTTGCTGAAGAGTATCTGTTTTGATATCTAGAGTTTAAAAGTAACATTATAGAAACGAACTTTACATTTATTCATGTTTGAAGACAATTCGATGTTGGAATAACTATTATTATTATTATTTGACACCTCCAGGGAGCCCAAAGACTCATCGAGAGAGAGTGTGCCAACAGCATCGAATGATTGGCTCCCCCTTCCAACTGCTCCCAAGCTTGCTTAACTTTTTGCGTGAGCCATTAGTAGCAGAGGCTCTACCAGTCGACCAACCTTTGCTGGCAAAAACCATCACTATGTACAGCTAATAATTATTTCTCTGTTTATATATTTTTGTTGTATTTCTTTGTTCTTGAAGATGAAAACTAAGAGAAATTTGTGTTGAAATTGTAGAGTCCTTATGGTTCTGAATACAATCAATGTGAAGAGTGTTATTGTTTTGCATTTTCTTTTTTATGTGACTACCATCCATGAGAGGTTTCACACCTGTGGTACCTTCGGTGGGTTAAGGATTTTTTTTTTTTAAAAAGTATTTATTTATTGTATTTTTAAATTTATTTTACATAATCTGGAAATTTTGCTCTAGAAAGCAAACACAGAATTTCTACCTGTCACTTACAACTCTAGTAAGTGGACCAGTGGCTTTACACAGTGTGATGAAATTCATTTCCCACTTAAAGACAGTTCCAAACATCAGTGCAGGATTTTAAATCGCTGGCTTATCGTTACAGGAGGTATGGTAATCACTCAACCAACCAAGCTGGCAAACTTGTATTATTTTATATATATTTGCATATATATGTGTGTGTGTGTGTGTGTGTGTACAAGAATATATATATATTCTTATTTATTTATTTTAGTGACCACAATTGCTTGTTACTGGAGGCGCTATTTAGCATTGAAGTTGTTTGAGAGAAGAAAGTGGGCAGTTACAGTTATTCGAAGGTAAGTTATACATACTAGATTTACAGAATTGAAACCAATTATAACTATTTATTATGTTTGTTATATACTCAATCTAAGCATGAATGAGGCATGATCTAGGCTGACATCAATCTGGATCATGTTTTATGGCACATCACCCATTAAATTTAATCTGGGCTAACCATGGTGTGATATTCTAGAAATCTAGAATATCATACCATAGGTCAGTGCTTCCCAAACTTATGGATGCCAAGGCCCCCTTCGAAAAAATTAAAATATTTCACGGCCCCTCCATTGAAAAAAAATCCTAATACAGACATATATTATTATAATATATATTGTATTTATATTCAATACAATTTATATTCAATATTTTGCATTTGTAATCTTTTTTGTGCTTCTTATCAATATCTTTGACATGAAACTTATATGAATCAGCATATATTTACTAATATTCATTAAGTGCTGAAATATGCAGGAAGCAAAATTTGTGAACCAACACCAATGTGTGATTTTTTTTCCATTAAAATATAAAAAATAACAAAAAAGAAATAAAAAATAATAAAAATTAAATACGTTTCTTTTAAGATTTAAAAAAAAAAAAAAACTACTTAGTCTTAAAACATTTTAAATTTGTTTTCATTATTTCACGGCCCCCTCAACAAAACTTATGACCCCCAAGGGGGCCACGGCTCACAGTTTGGGAAGTGCTGCCATAAGTTGTCCAGATTATATGACATGAAAATCCTGCTCTAGAAACCAAACTTAGTCTTTTTATATCATTTCAGAAAATTTATAACATATTCTTTTCATTGCAGTCTCCATTGCATAGTATCACGGGTAGGCAAATAATGTAATCTGATGCTCTACCCAAGAAACCAAACATAGTCTATTTCATACCATTTCAGGTCTCCAGTGAACAGCAGTGGGTGTGCTATATCAAATGATAATTCATCTGCCATGTCAAGACTTTCACAGACTGTGAGTTTCAAAATCACAACCTGTTGCTGACTTTCTGCAGATGATAACCACTTGTTTTCATAGGCTGGCCCAAAAGCAACATCTAAAGCAGTGGTTTTTAACCTGGGCAGTAGCACCTCCTGGGGATGCTGTGAACACTGGGGGGGGGGAATAAGCATTATAATACTACTAATATAATAAAAGCAAAAAAAATCAATTTTTTTCCATTTCATTCCATTTTTAAAAAAATTCTAGCATTCCTGTTTATATTGTGTTTGGCAACACTCTTCAGAATATTGTATGTCTAGCAATACTCTTCAAATTTATTCGCTACTTATTTTTTAGAAGTTTTACATTGAAAGGTAAGTAATTGGGCTACTTTTTGGTCTGAATTTTCTACATCCTCTGTCCAAAAAGAAACCAAACTTTTTGAAAATAGAAGAAACTAGTGGCGCCACCTGTTGTATCTTTTTGTTGTTGAAAGCTGCAACCTTCATTAGTGTTGTCTCAACTGTTTATGACATTTGTTTCATTAGAAGCTGAGTTATAGTGCCAAGAGTGACAGTGTGCTTTGACAAACGGTCGAAAAATGAGTTTCAAACAGAGGGCTGCGATTGACTTTTGTGTTAAACTTGGTAAAAGTTTTACCAAAACGCATCAAATGCTTCAAAAAAGCATACGGTGATGAATGCTTATCCTGTACTCAAGTTTACGAGTGGTTTAAGCGATTTCAAAGTGGTCATGAGACACTTGAGGACGATGAAAAGTTGGGCCATCCAAAACTGGACTGAACGAAGTTAACATCCATAAAGTGCACGATTTCATCAAAGAGAACCCGAAATTGGCTGTGCGATTGATTGAAGATGAATTGGGGATTCCGAAATCAACTGTGCACAACATTTTGACCGAGAGTTTGGGCCTACGTAAATTGAATTCGCGATTTGTTCCCCACAAATTGACCGACGACCAAAAAAATTTATCCAATTGAACACTGCAAGGACCTTGTTAAAACTGCTCGTAAGGACCCAAACTTCCTTAAAACGATTGTTACTGGTGACAAAACGTTTTGAGTATAAGCCCGAAACAAAGCACCAGAGTGCTGAGTAGAGACCACCAGAAGAGGGGCATCTGAAAAAAAGTCACTTGGAGAAGTCAGAAGTAAAGACAATGCTGATTTGTTTTTATGATTCCAAGGGCATTATCCACAAAGAATTTGTTTCACCTGGCCAAATAGTCAATGGTGAGTTTTATCTCGAAGTTTTGAAGTGATTGATAGCGAGAATTCGTCGCATACAGCATGAATATCGTGATGCAGGCAGCTGATCACTTTTGCACGATAATGGACCATCTCATCCTTCGAACATTGTGAGACAGTTTTTGAGCAAAAACTAAGTTTGTGTGTTGGATCACTCGCCATATTCACCTGATTTAGCACCCTGTGACTTCTTTCTCTTTCCCCGGCTTCATTTGCCAATGAAAGGAAAGCAATACGACACCATTGAAAACATTCAAACGGCAGTAACCAGGACTCTCAACAGTATCCCAAAAACCAATATAAAAAACTAATTTAACGAATTAATTGACCGTGCCAAATGCTGTATTAAAGCTGAGGGAGAGTATATTGATTGAAGTCAATTATTTGAATAATTATAATTGTGCTGTGTTTTATTTTCTATCATAAGTTCAGTTTCTTTTTGGACAGAGGGTGTATATTGAAAATAAATACATCTAGTGTAGCCTGTGATATCATGTGGAGCACTTCGTTGATATTGTATAACACTGTACCTAATTAAAATGAGTGAAAAAAAAAAAAAGAAAGTGTCATCAGTATTAAAGTGAATATTTAAAATATGCTGTTATTCTGTCTATAAATAATGAGCATTTACCAGTGTACTTAATATGTGAAAAAACTTTCACAAATGAAGGAATGAAGCCTTCAAGAATGACAAATGCTTTTATCAGCAAATTAACATTCTACAAGCAAGACGAGATTTTCTTCACTTCCCAAGTCTACAAATAATAGGTGATGATTTAATATTAGATAATATACAGATTTGGATTGTTTTTGTTTCCATCTTCTGACACTGAAAGAAGACTTGATGACCAGATTCAATGACTTGGATGACCTTAAAATACATAATTCGATCATAAATGCATTTCTTTCTGATGCCACTTCTGTTCATCCTAATTTGTGTGAAGAATTTATTGACTTAAAAAAGGACTTTGAAGCTCAAGTACAATTTCAGCAGTGTGGGTATGAAGGATTTTGGCCAAATATGCAATGCAAGTATTCTCAGCTTTGGCAAGAAATAAAATTACTGCTCATTTCTTTTCCTTCTTCATACTTGGTCAAGAAAGGATTCAGTGTCATGTTGTAATTGTTAGCTAATCTAAAATTATTTACACGCAAACACAAGAAGTAATATTTACTAAATATACTGATAAATATTTTAGTTTGAAACTAACAAACTATCATCAGTGGTACACATTTTACGAGGTAGAATGCAAACAAATGAGTTATTCAAAATGGTACGAGCCACATGATGTTAAATCGCTATTAGTGTTATGCTTCATCAAAGAAAAGGTTAATCATAAAAGTGATTCTAAAATAATTATATAATTTATATTATGATCCAAAAAAAATTAATTTTTAATATCATACTAAACAGATCTTTAGATAAATGTGGTATCCAGTGGTTTCTTAGGATTTAACTTCATAAATATCACTATTTGCCTTAATTAAAAAAAAAAAAAATTAATGTTAGTTATTAGGATCAAACAAGCAACTTAAGAAATTAAATTCCCTTCTAGACGAAGTTATAAGTTTAGATGCAGACACTATAGAAAAGTTAAAAACACATTTTGCAAGAACTCCTAGGTTTTAGGGTCTACCTAAGATCCATAAAAAAGACATTCCTCTCCTTCTGATTGTAGACTGTATTCATTCACCTACTTACTGCATAGCCAAATATTTAGCAAACCTATTGAAATCACATATAGGCAATTCTTGTTCTTTTTTAAAAAAACTCGGCAGCTTTCTTGGACAAATTAAAAAATGTCTCCATACAACCTGCTGATCTTATGGTGAGCTTTGATAGAATCACTATTCACGAACGTACCTCTCAATGAGACTTTACAACTTACTGATATTTGTTATTATTATTCAGGCCTCCATGGAGTCAAAAGACTCATCGTGGGAGGTCCTTCCTAAGAACATAAAGTCTGTCAAGACTCATCGAGGGGAGGTCACCCCTAAGAAACACAAAGTCTATCATACCACTCCTTAAACTCATTGACCGTTCTCGCCCTCACCACTCTATCAGGCATTGCATTCCACAGCTCAACCACCTTCCATGCAAAGAAACCACTCCTCACCCTCTTGCTCACAGTTTCCTTTCATAACTTCCAGGGATGGCCTCTTGTCGTCACTCCTTCCTGCTGTTCAACCAAGTGAAAGAACTCCCAAGTGTCAACCCTGTAACCACCTCTCAACAGTTTAAAAGTCTCAATCATATCACCTCTCCTTCTATCCACCAAACTCTGCAGTCCACATTCCCTCAGCCGATCCTCATAACTATCCTTGTACAGTCCTGAAACCATCTTTGTCATCCGTCTTTGTATCCTTTCCACAGTTAATTTATCCCCTTCAAATGTTGGGTACCAAATCTGAGAACAATAGTCCAAGTGTGGTCTGATCAGAGACTTATACAACGGAATGATAACCCTCTTATCTCTGCAGGTCAGTGTCCTTCTCATAATAGCAGCAATCCTCTGTGTTACCTTCACCACCTTTGCAATATGTCCCCTAAACTTCAGGTTTCTATCAATCATCAACCCCAGATCTCTTGTCTCCCCTACTTCCTCCAGTATAACTCCTCCCATAGAGTATGCAGCATCCCATCGATGTTTCCCAAACCTTAAGACCTTATATTTTGCTGCATTAAACTGAAACACCCATTCATTTGCCCATCTATCTAGCTTATTTAAATCCTCTTGCAGGGCTACCACATCTGCGCTATTACTAATAATCCTTCCCAGCTTCGCATCATCTGCAAACAGCTGAATATCCCCTTGCAATTCACTGGCAATGTCATTGATATAAAGGTTAAACAATATAGGTCCTAGTACTGAGCCCTGTGGGACCCCACTTGTAACCCTCTGCCTCCTGGAAACTGCTCCACCATACACAACTCTCTGATACCTATCAGACAGCCAATCCTGAATCCAGTTGACCAATCTGACATCCAGACTCATGTGCTGCAACTTAAATATCAGCTTATCATGTGGCACCCTGTCAAATGCCTTTGCTAAGTCTAAGAATATTGCAATATATGCCTTTCCCCTTATCTAATGTTCTTGTAACTACTTTATTATAAAAGGCTAGCATATTGCTAAAACAAGAGCACCCTTTCACAAATCCATGTTGACTCTCACAGATAACATTACCCTCATCTGCCCAGTGCTGTATACGGTCCCTCACTACTTTCTCCAAGAGCTTAACAACTACTGATGGCACACAGACTGGTCTATAATTAGACACTTCCAGTCTGTTACTACCCTATGCAATGGCACTATCTTACCTTCCTTCCATTCACTGGGCACCTTTCCTGTAGCCAGGCTTTCACTGAAAAGCCAGGTCAAAGGAGCTGTCAGTTCCTTAGCACATTCCCTCAAAACACATGGTGAAATACCATCCAGTCCCAGAGCATTACTGACATCCACAGTACTCAGTATTTGGAATATGTTCTTGTCCTTCACCTCTAAACCTCGAACCTGCCCTATCTCTTTAGCATTAAAACTGACTCCTCCAGGATGAAATACACCAATAAAGTGGTCATTGAACAATTCCACTATGTCCTCTGCATCAGTCACTCTATTCCCATTTTTATCCCACAATATCATTCTTCCACAGTCATTTCTTCTCCTACTGGCCACATAGCTAAAAAATTCCCTAGGATTTTCTTTGGATCTTAGGGCCAATCTCCTCTCATATTCCAGTTTCGCTTTCCTTACCACACTAGTTACTCTTCTGGCTTTATATTCTTCATGCATCCTCTTTTCACCTGTCTCCTTATATCTCTTCCATAGCCTCTTTTCACCTGTCTCCTTATATCTCTTCCATAGCCTCTTTATCACATGCAATTCCTGTTTAATATTGTTTGTCATCCACTTTACTCCAAAATGTGTTCTCTTCTTCACTCGTGGTATACAAGTTACCATTGCTGCTAACAAATATTCTTTCACAATTTCCCACGCACTAATGACATCCCGGCCTTCCAATTCCTCCCTCCATGAAACTTCCCGAAGTTGACGTCTAAGACTATTATAATTACCTGCATTATAATTCCACATAAGTTCCTGTCTCTTTGATACTCCTGCATGTCTATTCATTTTCCAAGTCAAAACCATATGGTCACTCTCTCTCCAACTGGTGGGAGAGAGATGTCATCTCAGTTATTATCAACTCTTCTGATGCTATAACCAAATCCAAAACTCTTGAACCTTTTGTTTCCTCTGTTACATGTTGCCTAAGACATTTGTCCCTCAAGAATTCTAGAAATTCCATTCCCCTATTGCTACATGCATCTTCCTCTCTTCAATTTATACTACTGTAGTTAAAATCTCCCATAACAATCATTCTTCTTGCACTTGCCAAACTTAGCTGTCTAAACATCTCCTGGTCCCCATCCTCAGTGCTCCTGGGTCTGTAGCAACACCCCACTAAATATCCCTCCTTGCCTACCTCTACCTCATACCATATGCTCTCAAAATCATTTGTCTCACTTCCTTCCAAAGCCTCCACTCTTAGAGGACATAGGTCATCACTTATCATAAGCAGTACCCCACTACCACACTTTCTCCTCCTATCCAACGATAAATGCTATACTCAGCGACTTCTATTCCTGTTATTATATCCCCTTCTGTCAACCACATCTCAATGATCCCAATAATTTTTGGCCAGGCTGATGCTATTTGTGCCACCAATTCCTCTCCCTTACTCCTGGCATTAATATAAAGCATATAAATACCATTGTTTCTATACCCAGCATTATCCCTTCTAGACTCCACTGGGCTCAGTGTTACCTGACATAGTCTCCCTACTCCCAAGTATCCGTTCCCACAAGAGGCCACCCCTGCTATTATCCTTCCTGGGACACACTGACTCATTCAGAACTGCAATCTCTCCAGATGCCTATGTCTCTCGCATACAATTCCTCTCTTTCCTCAAACGCACTCCAAACATCCACATATACCAGTCCTCTCTTGTCACACATTCTCGCTATTATACCATTCAATATCACAGCTCTTCTGCTCAGCTCATCATTATCATACCTAGGCAACATGCACACTATTTTTCCTCTCTCTGTCTTCTTCCGTACAGCCTCAAGCAAAAATCTCATATCTCTCGCTGCCAGACTTACATTACCACTCAGGTCATTTGTTCCTACCATCACAATCATCTCATCGACCCTTTCACCTCTCTTAATTGCCATAGCCACCCTTTCTATTGTTCCTCCTGGCAAACACTCCTCACGCATCCTATCTTGAACACCACGGATCATTGAGTCACCATACATTATACCTCTTACCATTCTCTCTCTCTCCTATTGTTTCCATTCTCTTCTCTTCTTTCATTCCCATAGGTCTCTCTCATTCCCTCTCCTCTACTGCTATTCTCTCTTCTAGCATTCCCATATCTACTGTTTCCATTCTCCCCTCTTCTAGCACTCCCATACATCTCTCTCATTCCCTCTCTCCTACTGTTTCCATTTTCTCCACTTCTAGCACTTCCATATCCCTCTCTCATTCCGTGTCTCCTACTGTTTCCATCCTCTCGTCTTCTAGCATTCCCATACCTCTATAGAGTTCTATGTTCCTGCAAGAACATAAAAATTCATCTGCAGTTATGACTATGGTCAATCTAGCCTTGCAGACCATGCTTTGGATATGGCTCACAGAATCAATTGGAAAAAAAGACCACCATGCTCCATCACAGTAAATTAAGAAGAAAGACTATTTTTAGACTCTGCTGCTGTTCTTAAATCAGCCTAATTTGAATAAATATGGTTGCATAAAACTTCCCAAAATATGGGAAACACTACTTTGAGATCCCAGTTTACATCCTATGCTACCCACATGTGTCTGTAGAGGGCATCCCACCTAGTTAGGACTATAGTCTTTCAGCCGCATGTTTCGCTTAGATTTGTGATGCCTTTGTGTGTGTGTGTGTGTGTGTGTGTGTGTGTGTGTGTGTGTGTGTGTGTGTTACAAGTTTCATATTGCATTACCTAATGATGTCTCTCTAACTGAGACGAAGTATTGGAAGAATTAAATACTTTTTTTAATCCCCTCCTAGTGCTGTTTCACTCCATTAAACTTCAAACATTAATTTATTACAGCATTTTTCAATTTAGTCAGAGAAAAATGGTGCATTGGACTGGAGACTGGCTATCTGATAGGTATCAACAGTTGTGTATGGGGGAGCGATATCCAGAAAAAGGAAAGTCACTAGTGGAGTGCTTCAGGGGTCTGTTTTAGGCCCATTACTGTTTAACTTGTATGTTAATGATATAGGTGAAGATTTGGATGGAGATAATCAGTTGTTTGCAGATGATGCAAAGTTGGGACGAACCATAAAGTGTAGTGAAGATGTTGTGGCCTTACAGGAAGACTTGAATAGATTGAGTGATTGAGCAAGGAAATGGGGATATGAATTCAATGTTGCAAAATGTAAGGTTTTAAAATTTGGAAAACAAAGATGGGATGCAGAATTTATGCTTGGTGAGAATATATTGTTGGAGGTAGAGGAAATAAGAGATCTGGGGGTGATAGTGGATAAGGATCTAAAATTTAGGGGACACATCGCCAAAATTGTGAAGACAACACAAAGGCTTCTGGGAATGATGTGGAGGACACTGACATGTAGAAGTAGGGAGATTCTTGTTCCGTTGTATAAGGAACAAGATTTGTGCCACACATGGACTATTGTGCCCATATTTGGTTACTGGGTTTTCAGAAGGATGAAGAGATGTTGGAAAGGGTCCAAAGGAGACTGACTAAGGTAGTTTCTGACTTCTGGAATGTTGAGTATGAGGAAAGATGGAGATGTAATTTGCAGAGTCTGGTGGACAGGAGGAAGAGGGGAGATATGATAGAGACCTACAAGTTGGTAAGGGGTTGTTATAGGATCAATGCACTGGAGGAGTTTTACAGAGAATAGTGGGAGATCAGGGGAGAACCAGAGGTCATCCCTGGAAACTGCATAAAGAGGGTGTGAGTAGGGGAGTGAGAGGCAGGTTTTTTTTCATGCAGAGTTGTGAATGATTGGAATGCCTTGCCTGAGAATGTGGTGTCTGCAAAGAGTTTGAATGTGTTTAAAACACGGTATGATGAGCTGTGTGTGTGATAAAAGGACCTCCCAGATGAGTCTTTGATTCCATGAGGTCTTGCGGTGGTAATAATAATAAAATAAAATCATTATCCAAAGTCAAGAAAGAAAAATAAATCTAGTCATGTAATGGAAGAAATTATCCAAATCAATTATCTAACTCAAAATCATTATTTTTCAAGAATAAGTAGCCTCAGCTGTGCTTTGGGGATGGTGATCTTTCTCTTAATTTAGTTATAATGAGTCCTGCCTATGGAAAAAAAAATAACTACATGATCACTGTATTTCCTCATATAGTGATTACTTACTGTATGATGAAATTCCATTTTCTCCACTCATGCTTCCTATTAAATCTTCCTTTTCATGGTAGCAGAGACAATGTTATCAGAAACACTAAATGAAAGTTTGTTTCTTATTTCAACAAAAACAGTATTTCTTTGTTCAGAATTTGAGAAACAGTAAAAATTTGAAATGGGGATCTAAATACAGGATAGGTATACTAGTACAGAATTTGCTATTTATTTTGCACTTATTATTCAACTTTGGACAGATTCACTTCTTTGATCTTTTCTAACAAGAGAATTATCGTCAGCCTACTCTTAAAATGTTATTAAATCCAAAGATAATGCCATAGAGCATAGAAAGAGATGCTTGTTTTTATGAGGAAAGAGCTGTTGTGACAACTTCCATCAGCATAAGACAGGGCAACAAAGATTCACTAGTTTTCTTGCATCTACAACAGCTTTTCTTAATTCATTACCTTGAAAGCATGCAGTAAGTGGAATTCCATCTTGTAGGATAGTTTTTAATAATAATATTTGGTTGTTATCTCTCAGTTAATGCTAAAGTTGCAACTAAAAATCCTCTAAACTTCTTGATCTTGATTGCCTTTGAACTTTGGTGGATTTTCAAAATGAGCTTTATATCTAGTTAGAGAGAACTGACTGCTGCTGGAAATGCCATTCTATTTATCATCTTCTCCCTTCTATCAATGTCACATTTCAGCAGCACCAACAATACATAAATTGTGCATGACCTTTTGTATTTATTTACATTGTTATATTCTCGGTTCTTAGTTTTATATATTGTCTTTTGTCTGTGTGACTATGTGACTGCCTTATTGTTATATCTCTAACTGTCTTTACTTTAACTTTACAGTTAACATAAATTTTTTGTATCACTTAATATCAGATATTCGTTTGCCGACAAATTTGTATTGATTAAAGACTTCGCCAGCCGGCAACTAAACTCTGATACATTATCCAAGAATACTTAAAGAAAATGTAGGGATCATGAGGCATGCAGTCGTGGTCCCGATTCTTATACCACTATTGGTTTCCCCCTTAATGCACGGTATGTAAGTTTTCAAACGGTAGCTCAATTTGCAGAAAAGATGACAAACTCATTTGATTGTATATAAAGAAACACATTTATTATGGCACAAAGACAAGTATACATGTTAATCAAATCCTTAATCTTAAAAGAGCCTGGGTTCCCTTTACTTAATTAATTACATCCAAAACTTCTATGTTATAGTCCCTTACTTGACATAAATTTCTCACTTCTATACGTCTGTTCTCAGACTCTTATAACTAAGTTACCTAATATTATCACACATGTAATATTGCATATATACACAAGACAACTCAATAATTCTGACATGAACTTCTCTAAAGTAATACTTCTTATTCTCACTTAATCCTTCCTCCAAAAATTTTTAGCTAACATTTAATTACGTTCTGACCATATAATATTACTGTTCCTAAATCACACAAACAGTTCGGGCCTCGGCGTCCTGTTTGCCTGGAGCCTAATATGCTTTCTTCTCAACCGCAGACAAAAGTGTCCGAATCGCAGACTGTTCTTATAGCACCACACGGAAATAGCATGTTTCCTTAACCTCTGCTTCCTTACCCCACAGTTACTTTAATCCAACGTTTAACATAAGAAAATCTTACACTTACCGTTCTTGCCTTGAACTGGATATTCTGGTCTGCTTACAGTATCTTCACTGATGGCGGTCTTGCTATTCCTTTGTTTCCACATGAACCGAAAAACACTCATACACAGATTTGAACACTGATGTGGATCTCATCAGTGGCTCTTTCTTCTTATGGATCTGAATATATTGTAGTTGCAGCCTTGGCCCACGTAGCATACATAGCAAGGGGGGGGGGGGGGATTCTTGCTATACGTGGCGGCAAGCTCTACACAGCTCTCCAACAGGAAACTAGGTGCCGACGAAACCCGGAGACAAGAGAGCGATTTGAATCCCCGCCGAAACCTTTATACCTCAGAACAGCTCCCTCACTCGGCGGTGTCGTCACGCATATGGCGACTGCCGATTGGACGCCGTGACCACGGACTGTTTTTACATGGTTTAAAACATGCTCTAGCTTATACATATTTACTTGGCAATTTATACATGATTTTATATTCTAATTCATTTACAACTATTCTCTATTAAACTCATGGGTTATTTTAACACTGTTCAGAGCTTACACACTTGGATATTTACATATTCTTGGGACATTAGTCAGTACATTTCCCATCCAGAGGCATAAGCATGTCCTTATCCACTCCTTCTGAGATAACTTAATGTTGGGTGGGAAAAAAAGCAACTCATCATTTTTTTTCGACACAACAACATAATACAAAAGGTCATGCTCAATATTAGACTTTAGTGTCGTCAAGTACTTTTTTTGGTTTCAATTATGTAAGTTTTCAAATGGACTTTGATCACTAGTCTTTTATGGTAAAGGATCCATTCATTTATTCCTATAGTCCAGCGACCAGCAGTGATGGCACAAGTTTATCCTTTGAGAATGTATATTAATTCTTTCTTTCATCCTTTTTTGGGATTCTGTTGTTCGTACATGGCAGATTATAACCTGGAGGTTAAAACCCTCCTTAAACTTTTAAAATTACTTCCATTCACTAATGACAATGGGAGGTAGTCATTATTACTAATTTGTTATAAAATCTATTGCCATTTTTGTGGGACAAATAAAGTATGATAATTATCATGTTTGATGAAGCAATAGTTTCTGTTGTATAAAGTGATAGCTTTATGCTCACCTGTAATATGTTTTAGCAACTTGTAGAACCACCATTATTCGTAAGAATATTATCATGCCATTTACATTTGATACAATCCTTTTTTATCCCAGATATTTTCAAAATGCTTACCAGACTTTACTTTGGAGTGACCATATTATTGTTATTATTTTTCAGGCCCTCCACAAAGTCACGAGACTCATTGCACAACGCCCTTCTTAAACACAGTCTATCATATTACACCTTAAAGTCATTCACTTTTTGTGCTCACATTACCCTATGCAATTCATCCTACAGTTCAACCACTCTCCATGCAAAAAATAAATAAATAAATAAAATAAAATAAATCAATTCTCATCTTCTTGCTCACAACTTCCATTTGTAACATTCCAGGAATGTTTTATGATATGAAAGAAGTTTTTTTTTTAAACTAATTAATTATAAATACCTAAGTGTGTGTTTATGTGTAAGAGTTGCAGTAGAAGTTGTGTGTTTGTAGTGTGTGGCCTGGTTTGTTTAAGTTTGTTTACAAAATTGTTAAACTTAGCACACTGATACAACATGGCAGTGAAAGGCAAAAGTAGACTGCATAGATTTCTCAAAAATGGTACGGTGCTGTAAAATGTAATATGTATGCATGGGAAGATCTCCCAGATATTTATGTAGAGAGGCTGAATAAGAGAAAAGAATGAGTGTAGGTATATAGGAAATGTGATATTCTGATCAACCACAAGACTTGCTTAAATATGAGTAGTGAACATGCTGTTGTAACTGTCATGGCAGTTACAATGCCAATGATGCAAAAAAAAGTTCAATTTATGATAAACCAGGTGATAATTTATATGATATTAAACACTGAAATTAATGATAAAGTGGGTAATAATGGCGTTGAAAAACAGAGTGCAGTTAATGATAAGGTGATGAGCGGGATTGACGGTGAACAAATGTGTGTGTGACTTGTGATTAAATAGTAACAGTGAATGATAGCAAAAAAAAAAGGATGCAAGATTTGAAGTTGGTGAAGATGAAGCGAGAGATGAGGTGGGTGCAGAGTGAAATGAAGAGAATTGTAGATATGTATGGAAGAGGGAAGAAGACTAACACAAATGATGTTGGTAGAGGTGTGGTAAACAAGAAGATGCATAAGGTTTGTTTTCCTGGGGGTAAATGAATAGAGTGATTGAAGCATTGGATATGAGGACTAAGCAAGAAAAGGAGCTTGGTAATGGTAGGAGGAACAAATGACTTGACTGGGAACAAGGAGAATTTGAGATTGGATATAAGGAGGTTGTTGAGAGGGATAAAATATAATAGTGTGATAGGAAAGGTGGTGAGTGTGTTGCTCAGGTATGACAGTGATGAGATTAGGTGGAGAGTAAGAATATGAATAATATGTTAGCAGAAATGTGTGAAGAGAAAGTAGTGCAATTTGTTAATGTGTGTAGTTTTTGAAGGAAGAATTGAATTCTATAAGAGTGTGATGGACTGCATTTGGAGAGACGGCTGCTGCTGCTGGGAGAATAATGAGTGCAGAAAATGAATCTGAACAAGTAAGAAGTTATGTGAAAGAGCAGGAGAGTAAGGAAGAGAGATTGAAGTGGTACTTATGAATGAAGAACTAGGTAGCATGAGTGTAGAGCAATGGTTCTTTACTGGTGTTCCGTGGAAGGCGAATAGGTGTTCCGCGAGAAGTTCTGTAATTTGTCATTTTTAAATTAATTTGTCAGCACAAATTAATTTAATTGTGGTTTAAATGATGTTTAATTAATTAATAATTAATTATGAATTATTGATTAATAATAAAAAATCAGCTAAATTCCAGTTAATTATTAATTTATACATTACAAAATAACCAAGGTGTTCCGTGAAAATTTCAGGATTTGTGAAGTGTTCCGTAGTCAAAAAAAGTTTGAGAAACACTGGTGTAGAGAATGAGAGAATAAGTGTACAAGATAAACAGGGAAACAGGAAGACGGACAGAGGAAAACAGCATGAGAAAGGTTGATGCTCCAAAAGGATGTGAATGTGTGTGTAGACAAAAAGGGAAGGAGATAATCTAGGATGTAGAGAAAATAGTTGGATTTGAAGAGGGTTCTGGGATGAGTAAGGAGATAAAGAAATGGCTCGAGAAAAGTATAGAGAAATCACATTGATAAGTGGTATCAGTGAAACTTGTTATAAATCCAGGAATTAGCTGTTATGTTTGTATACAAATACTAGAAATATCAGAAACAAGAGAAATGAAATGGTTGCATTGATTGAGTTTGTTCACTCAAAAATTGCTGGAAAAAGTGAGATTTGGTTGGATGAGGATGACAGGAATAGAGATGGAAGGGTATGATGTATTTTGTGAAGATTCATTCATTCATTCATCAATCAGTGGTTCTAACAGGCACTTAAGTGTTCATGACCTCAGTATTCTTGGACTTCTCAACCGTAATTCAAGGATAAGGTGGTTAGCCCTATGCTTCAATCATTCATTCATTCATTCATTAGTGGTTCTAACAGGCACTTAAGTGCTCACAACCCACTATTCTTGGACTTCTCAACCATAATTCAAGGATAAGGTGGTTAGCCCTATGCCTCCCAGAGTGTCCTATATCTGTAGATTGTGTTCACTAGGCCAGTTTGCCTGTTCTGAGGAACAAAAATCCCGAGTTTCCAAATGACAAAACCACCTACCTCTGTACGAGACCGGCTAACTAATCTTTCATCGAAAGAGACCAGATAAAGGTTCCTCACATCTTGGATGGGAATGAAACCTAGGTCTTTCTGACAAAAGGGCTTCATCTATACCGACTGAGCTAGGGAGGCTATTTCATGAAGATAAGAAAAGGTAAAACTGGAGGTGAAGTGCTATTGATGATAGAAAAAGAATTATGTCCACATAAAGTAGAGATGCAAGGGAGAAATAGTGGTAATGGTTTTGAGGCAGTACGGTGTGAGATAGAGACCTGGTAATATGGAGGGTAGTGATTAGGAAATGTATAAACAAATGGTAAAAGGAGGTGATCATTGAGTGATTTTAATTACAACAATATAGACTGGGATGATGAGATAGCAACTGGAAGTAAAAAAAAAATGAGTTTCTCAGGTTTTTGAGGGACAACTACCTCAGTCAGTATGCAGCACATAGCACATGATGATTGGGGGTCTTGAATTTGATCATCTCATCAGAAGATGTTATTATAAATGATGTATCAGATCTTTCTCCAGTTGATGAGAGTGACCTTGAAGTGATTACTTGAGTGGCTGTCAGCAATGTGAGCATTTCTGTGAGGAACGGGTATATGTGGAACTATACAGTTGGTGATTATGAGAAACTCGAGAGACAGCTTGGAACTGTAGCATGGAATGAGGAGTTGGGTGGAACTGTAGACCATGATGCATCAGATCTTTCTCCAGTTGATGAGAGTGACCTTGAAGTGATTACTTGAGTGGCTGTCTGCAATGTGAGCATTTCTGTGAGGAACGGGTATATGTGGAACTATACAGTTGGTGATTATGAGAAACTCGAGAGACAGCTTGGAACTGTAGCATGGAATGAGGAGTTGGGTGGAAAGGAGATAAGTGCTGCTTGGGTGACATTCAAGAACTATCCTGTACAAGCAATGTCTAGATGTATTCCAAAGGTTAAATGATTAAATAGTAGGTGTGAAGTGGATGAATGAAGAGATTAAGCATGCAATACAAAGAAAAAAGCCATTATGGAGGCAACATAAGTGGAGTGGTAATAATCAATTCCATGAGGAATACACAGGCAAGGAGGGTGATTTAGTTGGTAAGGGTAGCAAATGTTCAGTATGAGCAGCAGTTAGCCAGTGAAGTCAAAAAAATTCCAGGAAGTTTTTTCGATGTGTAGCCTGCAAAAATAAGAACGATTATGGTAGGATTGCATTGATTGGAAAAAATGGTATAAATACCACAAATGCTATGGAGGATACAGTTGAAATATTTAATAAGCAGTTCATAAGGATAAAGATCTTTCATCCTTGTGAATGTGACATCATGGAGAGTTTGAGAGCAGTGGATGATGAGGAGGAAAGAATGACTATAAGTGAGGAAGAGGTATATGGGGTATTAAGCAAAATTGATATTAACAAAGTTTGTGGGACTTCCTGTTATATTATCACATAATTTTGAAGGAATGTGCTAGGGAGTTGACATTTTTCTTGACATATTTGTTTAATATGAGTCTTACATTGGGTCAAGTTCCAAAGGAGTGGAAGGAAGGCGAGATTGTACCATTTCATAAAGAAGGTGACAGAATTCAAGCATCAAATTATAAGCCAATTTCTGTGTCAGGTGTGTTGTGGTTAAAGTGTTGGAAAGACTCGCGAGAATCATGATCCAGAATTGGGTTGACAACAATGGTATTATCTTTGATGGATGGTATGGATTTGCTAAAAGAAGGTCATATTAGTAATCTACTTACTTATTATGATATGTTCAATGAACACTTTATTGGAGTATTTCATCTTGGAGGAATAAATTTTAATGCTAGAGGGATAGGGCTGGTTCGAGGTTTAGAGGTACGGGAGGAGAGAGTGCTTCAGATACTGAGTAATCTGGATGTCAGTAAAGTTTTGGGACTGGATGGTATTTCACCATGAGTTTTGAGAGAATGTGCTAGGGAACTGACAGTGCCTTTAACCTGGCTTTTCAATGAAAGTCTGGCTGCGGGAAAGGTGCCCAGGGAATGGAAGGAAGGTAAGATAGTGCCATTGCATAAGGGCTGTAGCAGACTGGAAGTGTATGTGTGTATATGTGTAGGCCAGTTTATATGTCATCAGTAGTTGTTAAGATCTTGGAGAAAGTAGTGAAGGACCGTATACAACATTGGGCAGATGAGGGTAATGTTATCTGTGAGAGTCAACATGGATTTGTGAAGGGGCGCTCTTGTTTTAGCAATATGCTAGCCATTTATAATAAAGTTACAAGAGCAGTAGATGAGGGAAAGGCATATACTGCCATTTTCTTGGACTTAGTGAAGGCATTTGACACGATGCCACATGATAAGCTGATATTTAAGTTGCAGCACGTGGGCCTGGATGTCAGGTTGGTCAACTGGATTCAGGATTGGCTGTCCAATACGTATGAGAGAATTGTGTATGGTGGAGCAGTTTCAAGGAGGCAGAGGGTTATAAGTAGTTACAACAGGGCTCGATACTGGGACCTATATTGTTTAACCTTTATATCAATGATATTGTCATTGCAGGGGGATATTCAGTTGTTTGCAGATGATGTGAAGCTGGGAAGGATTATTAGTAATAGTGCAGATGTGGTAGCCCTGCAAGAGGATTTGAATAAGCTAGATAGATGGGCAAATGAATGGGTGTTTCAGTTTAATGCAGCAAAATATAAGGTCTTAAGGTTTGGGAAACATCGATGGGATGCTGCATACTCTATGGGAGGAGTTATACTGGAGGAACTAGGGGAGACAAGAGATCTGTGGTTGATGATTGACAGAAACCTGAAGTTTAGGGGACATATTGCAAAGGTGGTGAAGGCAACACAGAGGATTGCTGCAATAATGAGAAGGACACTGACCTGCAGAGATAAAAGAGTTATCATTCCGTTGTATAAGACTCTGATCAGACCACACTTAGACTATTGTTCTCAGATTTGGTCCCCATGATTTGAAGGGGGTAAATTAACTGTGGAAAGGGTACAAAGACGGATGACAAAGATGGTTTCAGGACTGTACAATGTTAGTTATGAGGATCAGCTGAGGGAATATGGACTGCAGAGTTTGGTGGATAGAAGAAGGAGAGGTGATATGATCGAGACTTTTTAACTGTTGAGAGGTGGTTATAGGGTTGACACTGGGGAGTTCTTTTGCTTGGTTGAACAGCGGGAAGGGGTGATTACAAGGGGCAATCCCTTGAAGTTATGAAAGGAAAAAGTCAGCAAGAGGGCGAGGAGTGGTTTCTTTGCATGGAGGGTAGTTGAACCATGGAATGCATTGCCTGATAGTGGTGAGAGCGAGAACGGTCAATGAGTTTAAGGAGTGGTATGATAGATTTTGTGCTTCCTAGGAGGGACCTGCTGCGATGAGTCATGATAGAATTTGTGTTTCTTAGGAAGGACCTCCCACGATGAGTCTTTTGACTCCATGGAGGTCTGAATAATAATAATAATAGTAATATTTGAAAACAGATTGAGAAAAATTGTGGAAGAGAAACTTTTGAGAGGAACATGCAGTGTTTTGGCTAATTGAAGTTGTGGAGATGAGATTTTCACTTAATAGCAGATAGTTCAGAAATCATGTGAATATTACTAGGATCTATATTTAAGTTTTGTAGATCTTGAAAGGGCATGCAACAAGGTGATCAAAGAAACCTTTTCAAAATACTACAATTATATGCAGAGAAATGGAACATTATATGGAGCAATGCATAGTCTGTATTTAAGTTGTGTGTCAGTAGTTAGTATTGAAGGAAACACAGGAATATCCACTGTTATTCATCTATATAGATCATATTATAATAGTAAGTAAAATCTGATATTAGAATTGAATTTATCAAACTCTTAGCTCTTTGCTTTATGCAGATGCTAATGTACTCCTGAACACACCTTGTGCAAGTCCTCAGGGTTCTCTCACAAAATTAAATAAGAGCCATAACAAATTTCGACCTTTATTGAGGTCTCGTCAGTGGAGCGAGGCCCAGAGTGGAGATACTAAGGCAGAAGCAATAGGAGAGGCCATCCTTACCTATAGGAGTTGCCAAAAGGTGTGCCACCTTATTATTAAATTACTCTGGATTTAGAGAAAACATGTCTGCAAGGAGATGTGCTGTGCATTATGGGAGATACTGAGACAAGGAATTGAGAGCTTGATCCACCTTTGCTGCGAGTTGCCCGGTGTTGTACTACCTTATCTCAGTCCTGAAGATATTTTCAGACGCAAACTTTGTTTGCTCATACTTGGATAAAGGATTAAACTAAATTTATTATAGTTTAACCAAGTGAAAAATAAACTTTCAACATGTTAGAAATAATTATTTTAATTTCCTGAAGTTTCAACCTTCATATTAAGGTCATCATCTGGATTATACACATATGCAGAGACAAGCTATATTACATTTCATACAGTATGCCAAAGAGACAATGATTTGATCAACAGTTGCTCTACTGCACCTGACCTGTAGTTAAAAAAATAAATAAATAAAATAAATACATCAAAAATATATTCTGTTTATGACAACATAAGAGAACAATTTCACATAGATAGTTTTATTAGAGTAAAAGTGATGTCCTCAAGAGTTGTTATATTAGAGTTAAGATCCTGGATTACTTATAGTCCTATTTATAATTGACTCTTAGGCAGAAAGGTTATGCGGGTAGAATATGTGCCTTCCATATTCTTGGGATTTTTAGACCATCGTTACTGTTAAGATTAGGGTGGTTGATAAGAATTTCACAGGCCTCCTTAAATTTATGTTCATATCATGATTTGGTGTGTTGTAAACAACAGGTGCCTTTCCAGTCAATTCTATGCAGAGTATTCAGGGCATGAACAGAAAGACCGACTTTATCATAGTTATTAAATTTAATGTGCCATTTATGTTCCTTTTTTGGATAGAAGTTGCGCCTCCTGTTTCCCCTATATAGGATAAATTACATTTGCAATGAATACAGTATACTGCAGGATGGACCAGTGGAGGAGGTCTCATTGGATGAGTCGAGAAAGTTCCTTAATTTTGTAGGAGATTGAAAGCTGGCTTTAAGGTCATATTTCTGTAGTATTCTGTTTATTTTATCTGATATCCCTTTAATGTATGAAATGGTTGTAGTTTTATTGTAGTCTCGTTTATTTTTGTTTTTAGGTCAGGTCTTGTGAAGAACTGTGTTGATAGTATTTTGGCTATAGCAATTTTTTTAGAAAGGTATTGCTGATAACTTTTAATTCATCTTTATGTGCTTGTTCATTGGAACAAATTTTCAAAGCCCTAAAAATGGGTGGTGGCAGGAGTTTATGTGTGTATATATAGGCTTCTGGTGAACAGTGAAGGAAAGACTGCCAGAAGAAAGGTGTGTGACAAGTGTATCTAGAAAAGGAAGTCTGTTCTGCCTTTCAATCTCAATTGTGAATTGTATGCATTTGTGTTGTTTTGTTTAGGTGGCTGAGGAAAGTGTCTAATGTCTGATAACCATGGGACTAGATAGCAAAAACATCTGGTCCCAGACATTAGATGCTGGTTTTGGGTTGCTGTGGCACCCAGGACGATTAACAAACTAGATTTTATATACCATATTGAAAGAAACTTAGGATTTCTCCCAACCACCATAGCTGATAAAATAAATTTAAATAATACGAAATCAATAACTAGCAACCTAACCAAATCTGAATTGGCAGCTGTGAAATCACTAAAATCAAATTCAGACATCGTAATCACTAGAGCTGATAAAGGCAGTGCCAAAATTATTTTAATCCGAACAACATGTTTAGTAAAATTGAATCAATTAGTCTCGAACAACAGCACCTATCAACTTGTTAACTATTACCCAACCAACCAAATTAAAAAAAAAAAAAAAAACAGAAGAGTTACTTAAATCAGTCACTTCTCAGCCCAAAGATACAGTTAAAAAATTACTTCCGCACTATGCTCGTTCTCTGAGAAATTACCATGTACCAAAGATTTACAAGCACAACATACTGCTCCGGCCAATAGTTGAAGGTATAGATAGCCCCAATTACAATATAGCCAAGAAACTAGCATTCAACACTCAAGGAGTTGGTAGGTCATTCCCTTCATATATTAAAAACACACAACACTTTTTAAACCAAATCAAAGACATCACACTGGAAAAAAGTGACTTATTAGTCAGTTTTGAGATCTCTTCCCTCTTCACAACTGTTCTTCTAATTAATGACACAATTCTCCTGTTACAGGACAAATTCCCTCCAGATATCACAGCACTCTTTGTT